>NC_034598.1:77610833-77659343 GCF_900095145.1 Mus pahari | reverse complement strand
TCTTTCTTCTTCTTCTTCTTCTTCTTCTTCTTCTTCTTCTTCTTCTTCTTCTTCTTCTTCTTCTTCTTCTTCTTCTTCTTCTTCTTCTTCTTCTTCTCTGTACTTTAATCTCTATTAGAATTAAATGAGAGTAAAGCCCGAACCAGAGACATCTTCCAGAAGAAGACACAGTTAATCCACAGCTCGCTTTGAATAGTTTCTCACCAATACTCTAGGGCTCTATATCACTCGTCCCCAAAGGTCCTTACCAAGATAGCACTTGACTTTGTTGTTGCTGTGGAGGACATTTAAAAATATTTTGCTGTGTTTGGTTTATAAAAGAGGGAACAAAGTTTCTTGGCCTCTTTCTTGGCTTCAGGACAAGAGAATAATATGCATTACTCTCAATATTTTTTCTCCTGAACAATGTACACTATTAGCAAACCATTGCAGAGTCTAATTAGTTTCTTCATGTCCTAGAACTAAATTAGTCATATAAATAGTTTGGTGTATTTTAAAAGGTGCCCCAAAGAAAGAAATATCCCCCCCCCATGGTAGTATATTTTTAATTAAAGAATACTTTGTTGGGTGTGATTTTCCAGATGTAGAATTAGAGACACAAGAAAAACTTTATGCTATTCTCTATTACCTACTACTAATGGAAAAAAAAAACACAGTTGTTCCTTGTATTTTTAAATATAAGGTAAGTGATATAGTATTTCGACTTTACCTCTAGAGTGGTACTAACATCAGTCAAATTAGTATTTGTATATAAAAATAGTTTTATTTTTCTAATTATAACACTTGTTTCCTATATATTTCTTAATTTTTAGGAAGTTTGATAAAGAATTTATGTATGAAGTATATTTGATAACCTGTACCTCTTTAGATCACAATATAGATTAGGTGGCCCCAACAATCATGGATTTAAATGCTTAAAAATTAAAATAGATAATAGTATGATTCCCTCACCCATGAGTATTCTTGGCTTAATTTCATTTTGGAACAGAATCTTAGTTTTTATAACCTAGTGATTTACAAACTGTGGTTCTCCAAATTCTCAGAACTTCCACAAAGATGTGGCAACTTTGCTGAAGATGGGGTCCAGAGACCAAGTCTGTGAGTTCATCTGCCTTGCTTTGTACCAGAAAACATTGTCTTGATCTGTTTTGGGTATTGGAGTCATTAGTACCATTTATTCTGAAGATGTCATTTCCATCCCCACCCAAAACTCAACGCTATTGTTTGAACTTCAGCTTGTAAACATTAAGACAAGAAAGAATCTGGAGTAAGTTTAGCTGCTACCCAAATAACGGGGTGGACAGGGACTAAACCAATGTGTTCATTTGTATTCTGGATGGATCAGAATTTAAGGAAAGACGGTAGGAGAATCTCAGGCACATGCAAGAGTGTGCCTGTGATCTCTCTTTCCCTCTACAAACATTTTCCCATTGCCTTACTCCTGTACACTTTCTTAAAGATGGAGTAAGCAGTGAGCAACAGTGAGATATAGTGGTGCATGTCTGTAATCTTAGCATATGGGGGGAGGGAGACAGAGAGGATCATCAAGCCTGTGTTAGCCTGAGCTATAATGTCAGGGCTATATAGCACCCTGGGCTATCCCCTTTCTCAAAATAAATAAATAAATAGATAAATAAACAAATAAGTATACAAATAGAAGAAGAAGAAGGAAGAGAGAGAGAAAGACAGAGACAGAGAGACAGAGAGAGACAGAGAGAGGAAGACCCTTTATTCTCTTTGCTTCTTTTTTCCCTTTGCACGTAGCTACTCTGTTTGTAGGTCTAAAAATCACCGATAGGCCTCTCCATTTCCTTGCCTCCAGTCATTGCTTTATCAAAAATATCCTGCTTTTCTCTCCAGACCTAATTAAAAATCTTTCTTTTTTAAAAAATTTTTGAAAATTATTTTATTTATCTACACTCCAGGCATTGCATCCCCCTCCAGCTCCTGACTGCCACAATTCCTAATTCCATTCCTCCTCCCCCTTGCCTCTGAGAGGGTGCTACTCCTGTTACACACACACACACACACACACACACACACACACACACACACACACACACACACCAGGAATCTCCCTTCCCTGGGGCCTCAAGTCTCTCAAGGGTTAGGTGCCTCTTCTACTGATTGCAGACCAGGATATCCTCTGTTATCTATGTGCCTAGGGCCTCAGACCAGCTGCTGCCTGGCTGGTGGCTCAATCTCTGGGAGCTCCCAGGGATCTGGGTTGAGACTGCTGGTCTTTCTATGGTGTCACACCCCCCCTCCTTCAGATGCTTCAATCCTTCCCCTTATTTAACCATAGGGGTCCCTGACTTCAGTTCAATGGTTGGGTGAAGGCATCTGTATCTATCTCACTCAACTACTGGCAGGGCCTCTCAGAGGACAGCCATGCCAGGTGCTTGCCTGTGAGCACATCATAGCATCAGTAATAGTGTCAAGCCTTGGTGGCTCACACCCCCATGAGATGGATCCCAAGTTTGGGTTGCCTTTCCTTCAGTCTATTCTCCATGTTTGTCCTTGCAGTTCTTAGTTCTGGGTCAGAAATTTTGATTGTGGGTCGGTAGGTAACCCTGTTCCTCCACTTGAGGCTCTGTCTACCTACTGGAGGTGGACTCTTCCAGTTTTCACTTTCCATTGTTGGGTATTTTGGCTAAGTTCACCTGAACTGAGTCCTGAGAGTCTCTCACCTCCCAGGCAGGTCTCAGTACTCTCTATAGGGCACCCCCACCTCCTACCCTTAGAGACGGTTGCAAATTCCCATTCATTCTCCTGACCCTCTGGGCTTCTCTCCTGCCCCAATCCCCATACCTGATCCTTTCGCCCTTTTCCCTTCCCCCTTCCGTCTCCCATCCATGTCCCTCCTCCACTCTGCCTCCCATGATTATGTTGTTCCTCTTTCTAAGTGGGATTGAAGCATCCTTACTTGGGCCTTCCTACTTGTTAAACTTCCTAATATCTGTGGGTTGTATCCTAGACATTCTGCACTTTTTGGCAAATATCCACTTAACAGGGAGTATATACCATGCATGTCCTTTTGGGTCTCAGTTACCTTACTCAGGATGATATTTTCTAGTTCCATCCATTTGCCTGGAAAACTCTTGATATCCTCATTTTTAATAGCACAGTAGTATTCAATTTTATACAGGAACCACATTTTCTGTATCCATTCTTGGGTTGAGGGACATCTGGGTTCTTTTCAGCTTTTCACGATTACAAATGAAGTTGCTATGAACACAGTGGAGCATGTACCCTTGTGGTATGGTGGGGCATCTTTTGGGTATATGCGCAGGAGTGGTATAGTTGGGTCTTCAGGTAGAACTAGTTCCAATTTTCTGAGGAATTGGCAGACTGATTCTTTTTCCCTTCTTTAAAACTTCCTGGCTGATACCATTAGTTAGAGATAATTTATTGTGAATTACATGTCTTGTCCTCAGTTTATTACTAAAGTATTTGCTTCACTTTGCTGTTGCTTCATACTGCGTGCTCTTGATCACAGAGTGGTTCATCATCATTTAGCAGCCACCTCCTCTATGTATACTCTTTACAATGACATGTAGAAGAGTATTTGGCACAAAGTAAATAAGAGATCACAGTTTGGGGTTTTATTAGAGAGAAACATGAAAAGTAAAATGTCTCAGTTTTAAGCAATACAAACCAACACAAATTAATTTTGTCTAACAATAATTTCCTAAACACATTTACTACCTATACTCAGTAGCCAAACCACCATGGTCAACATATGAAATTGTATTAATGAATCTATCCCATCAAGATCCTTATGGAGCTGCTAGTAGATTGAAATATATGTTGTGATATGAAATTATGGATACTATAAGTAGAATAGATTGGCATACTTACAACTGTTGCCCTTCCTGGAACTTGCAGAATTTGGTTCTCTCCTACAACCATGTGGGTCCCAAGGATTGAACTCAGGATTTTAGGCTTTACTGCAGGTGCCCTTTCCCACTAAGGCATTGCTCTAGGACCACAGTACACTCATAATCCCTCTCACTCTCTTGCCAGAATGGATTGTTCAACAGTCTTGCTTTACTTTAAACACCTTTAAGTTGAGACAGGATGTATTCAGGTCACAGCTTGACGGAGATTGGGATATCACTTTGAGAGAGGGTGTAGATTAAGTTTTTGAATTTTGTATCATATAATCTCTACCCCACAACTAAGACCCAGCGCATAGAGAAGCAACTAAAATAGGGAGAGGTCTTAGAGGTTCTCCAGTACAGGATAAATGCTATAATTGGTGTTATTTTTAATTCCAGTTTTCAAATTATTTATCCATCTTGCTATGCAAATCCTTACCTTTTCCATGCTAAGGGACATAAATGTCTTTCGTTACCATTCACCATTTGCATATGGTATTTTTCAGACTTCTTACTTCAATTGTCATGCATTCCTAAAGGCAATCTGTCATATGAATTAAAATCTGTCATATATAATCTGTAATACATAGTTTATCTTGTGTGTGTGTCTATAGGATTTCTTTATTTAGCTCCACTTTCCCAGAAAACTGCTTAATTTCAGTTGAGTATAGAAAAACTAGTTTTGGCTGTATGTGTCTTCCCTTCTTTTCAGTACCATGGTCTTCTGTATATTTGCTCCCAATATGACATGCTGAATTCAGCTGCTACTATTACAATGACCATTGTTATATTTAGAAATAGTTCTATGGAAAACCCATGCTTTTACCCGCTACATCAGTAATGAAAATGAAGAATAGAGGCCTGTATTCATTCATGTTATGTGGAAGAAATAATCTTTTGGTAATGCCTTCCAAACAAATTCATGTTCTTACATTTTCTGGAACTTGTAAATGTCAGCACTGGTCTGTGGGTATAGAAGTCATACCATTAAGACCTTCTGTGCTGGGAAATTTGTTATTCCTTTTTTTAAATTAGATGTGTTTGAGATAAAATATCTTCTAAAAATCATTAAATATGTTTATTTTAAATTCATTTAAATAAATGAAATAATGACACATCTGTTCTAGACCTGAGAATAGAAATGATACAAAGTCAACATTTATCTTTGATAAATGGGATGGTGATAAAGGAAGAGAGTAAACAAAAATTGCAATATTTTACAAATAAACACAAGACTAAGACTATGTTCAAGATATAATTATGTAGTTGAGATTAGGCAGGCATCATATTATCTTTGAGTAGATGGTACTTTCTTGGGATTCGAATGAAGTACAGGTGTTTTCAAGTGTTGAAAACAAAATAAAAATGTGAGTTTATCTAGAAGAAATATTATAAACTAAGTTCAAGAGTTTGCAGCAACCTTAATTGTTAGTGGACTTTTAAGAAGTTTACCTAAGAGGCTGGGTGTGGTTGCAGAAGTATGCAGAGACCAAGTCATACAGGTTCACATATGCCTTCTACAGATGTGGCAGTAATTTAGCTTTAATCTTGGAGATGAAGGGAAACTTCTGGGGAATTTTTAATGAGAAAATAACATGGTTAGACTTATATTTTGACTTTACTAGAGACAGCTCTCTTGGAAGCACATGGAAGAGAAGATGCAGGAGGGTAAGACTGTAAGGAAGAACACCGGAAAGACGTGCAAGAGATGTTAACAGCTTAGAGCAGAGACTAAAGGAAAGGCTACCCAGAGACTGTCCCATCTGGTGATTCATCCCACATACAGCTACCAACCCCAGATACTACTGTGGATGCCAAGAAGTGCATGTTGAAAAGAGCCTGATATGGCTGTCTCCCGAGAAGCCCTGCCAGAGCCTTACAAATACAGATGTTAGCAGCCAACCATTGGCTTGAGTGTGGGGTCCCTAATAGAGGAGTTAGAGAAGGGACTGAAGGAGTTGAAGGGGTTTGCAACCCCATAGGAAGAACAAAAATATCAACCAACCAGACACCCAGAACTCCATAAACAAAGGAGTACACATGTTTCCAGCTGCATATGGAGCAGAGGATGGCCTTGTCATGCATCAATGAGAGGAGAGGTCCTTGGTTCTATGAAGACTCGATAGATGCTCCAGGGTAGGGGAATCGAGTGCAGGGAGGTGGGAGTGGGTGGGTGGGTGTCTGAACACCCTCATAGAAGCAGGGGGAGGGAGGATGTGATAGGGTGTATCTGGGAGGGAGGGAAACTGGGAAAGGGGATAACATTGGAAATGCAAATAAAGAAAATATCTATTTTTTTTTTAAAAGGAGTAAGTGAGGAGCTGATGATTCCCCATTCTGTTATTTGGGAGATTGTGTGGCAAGGAGTGGAAAAAGTGAATGCAAGTGAAGAACAGCACAATTCCCAGTCAATTATTTCATTGGCGATGCCAAAGAGTAGTTCTAAGATGCTAGATGTACTGTACACATGTGTAGGTGACCCACAGCTTTGAAAGTCTTTGGCTTGTTGTTTGGTGGAAGAGTTGTCAGGGCAGAAGACATAGTATGAAAATCAAAAAAGCCTGGCCTGAATTAAGAAACATTCAACCAGGGAATGAAATTTCCAGGAAATAACATATTTTTTTTTCTTTTTCTTTTTTTTTTTTTATTATTATTTTCTTTATTTACATTTCAAATGCTATCCCGAAAGTTTCCCATACCCCTCCCCCCACCTCTGTTCCCCTACCCACCCACTCCCACTACTTGGCCCAGGCCTTGCCTTGTGCTAGGTCATATAGAGTTTGGAAGACCAAGGAGCCTCTATTCCCACTGATGGCCGATTAGGTCATCTTCTGCTACATATGCAGCTAGAAACACAAACCCCGGGGGTACTGGTTAGTTCCTGTTGTTGTTCCACCTACAGGGTTGCAGCCCCCTTCAGGTACTTGGGTACTTTCTCTAGTTCCTCCATTGGGGACCCTGTGTTCCATCCAGTAGCTGGCTGTGANCATCCATTTCGGTGTTNACCAGGCACTGGCATAGCCTCACAAGAGGCNGCAATATCAGGGTCCCTTCAGCAGTATCTTGCNGGCATGAGCATTAGTATCTAGGTTTGGTGGCTGATGATGGGATGGACTCCCGAATGGGGTACTCTCTGGATAGTCCATCCTTTCNTCTTAGCTCTAAATTTTGTCTCTGTACCTATGATATTCTATAGGAGCAAAAACATAGAACAATTTCAACATTGAAGACCATTTAGATACAGCTATTGGATCACTTATGCTTTGGAATTGCTGACAGGGAGGCAACATACTAGTGAGAAAGAGTGACCCGGATAGACTTTGGGAAGGTGGAGATGAGAACATAACTAAATTAAAAACAAACAAGCAAAAGTATGAGAGAAAATGGAAAAAATCAGGATTTAAATAAATGGAGAGGCCAGGTGGAAGAGCCTTCAGAAAAACTAGGACATCTTCTTGTGGAAGGGTTGAAAGAAGAGAAAGGGGATTCTTGTGAAAGGCTGCATGATTTTTGAAGTTTTGGTGTCCAATGGTGTCATGTTTCTCTGATGGGGAAAGAGAGAGGCAAACAACTCATTGATTAGGAGGACTTAGTATGTCTGTAGAATATGAAGCAGAAGGAAAAAGCAAAACAGGGATTATCATAGAGGAATAGGGAAAGCATTTTTTTTTACCAACTTATGCTTATATCATTTCTTCATATTTATACAATCCAGAAGTTTCAATAAGTTAGCAGTCTTCGAATTTTCATTCTTTCTCAGTTTATTCTTTCTTTTCTTTTCTACTCTCCATACTGCTTGACCTTTTAAGAATTCTTCATTTTCCTCTTCAAATTCACCATAGCCTGAGTGGGAGTAAAGGGGAGGACTTAGGTCTGAGCACTAGATTGCGGGATTCTCACTTCCTATCTTGTTCTGACGGCATTTGCTCCTGTCCCTCAGTCCATACTCTGTGTGTCTCCATCTAGCAGCCAGTGCCTTGCCCTGCACCGGCTTTCTTCCATTAAATTCCGAATCACTGCTGTAAAAGCTATGTTGATGTATTCCAACCTGTGCTTCTGCTGTTTGCCTGCCTTTGGACACATGTTGATACAGCGTAGTGTCACTAGCTTCAAGTCAAGACTTGGATGAGACCGACAGACAGATGGACACACACACACACACAGAGAGAGAGAGAGAGAGAGAGAGAGAGAGAGAGAGAGAGAGAGAGAGAGAATGAACAAGCACACAGTGAAAGCTTCTCACTAGCTCTTGTGTGGCTGAGAGGTTGTGTGCAGTAGCCGTGTATGAGGACAGCTCTGGAGGTGATGGGTCTTGTATAAGAATTATAGTTGCAAACTTCACTCTTGGTGGTTAAATACCTACATATTATATGCTATTATCAAATTGACTCCATTCCATAGCTTCACACTCGTCCCATGTTCCCCTTATTATCGTTTTTTTTTTTCCTCCTTAACTTTATCAGCACACCTTTAAAACCCACTCAGCCTACTTGCTGCCTGTATGTGCCTGGGTATAGACAATCTCCCTCATCATGGGTAGTCTCTTCGGGATTACATCCTTGAAGAAAATGCATTGTCGTTTCCTTCATGGCCAGGCTAATGTACTCAGTCGTAAAGACTATACCATGCCCACACTGCACCCTGATCACGAGAGGGCTGGAACAAGCCAGAGACAGGAATGATGGGTGACATCCTTTCTATGTCATTAGAGACTTTCTAATGGAAAGTCCCCACTTTGTCCCCTTCTTGCCATACTGCCAAGATAGTCAGATGCCTGCTCTAGAGCATGAGTGCTTTCCCACCTTTCTTCATTCTCACGTATCAGTCCCATCTCTTGACACTTTTGTTATCATAGGTGCTCACCTCAAATCAACAGCAACAAAGCCACACGTTTCACATGTTCAGTGGTTCATGAGTCCTCTACCTGGATGGCCAGTGCCTGCTGAAACTGCAAATCCTAAACCAGTCCAAATCTTGGGAGAAGTTGAACATTGTGCTAATTTTGCAGAAATGTTCAAAGCTATCCAACATGATGACATCCTCTTAATTGCCTGCCTTCTCTAAAATACAAAATGGGACACTCAGGTACCATCCCTGAGGATAAAGTTAAGTCTCGCACAGGAACAGGATGGCCTCTAGTTACATAATGAGTCTGCAGTTAACAATATTTCATATTAGATAATAAGGCCAGATGAGTCTAATTCGGAAATCTTATGATAGCCTTTAGTGGGTAAACATAATAAATAAAAAATAAGACTGAGGAAATTAAATTCTTGAGCAAAATATTTTTTTAATTTCCCCTTGAACCAAATCTTTTGTGTAGTTTTTGCCAAAGCATTAACTTGAAGATTTATGTGTTCACTAGAAACTATCCCTGAAGTTTAAACCCTTCAAACCTGTAGAGGGAAATAGAAATTCCTGTCTTGGGATTTCTTAATTTATCATCAATTGAATTTTCTTATCTTTTGATTAATTTATTAAAGCGGCTATGAAAAGCCATAAAGGTCAATGTGACTTGTATCTATTAGACACCGTTAATTTAAAAGTTTAAAATAAATTTTAAAATTAATTTTCATGTCAAAATATTTAGTATTTTAATTCATGGTAATATGGAATACTCAGTGTACACTTGTAGCTGAATATGAAATTGTTATTGGTGAAAAATCCAAGCACCGAAGAAGATGAAGCAGAGGGACCTTAAATTTAAGGACAGATTGGGCTGCATAGCCTGGCTCTATATATGTTAAACAGCAGAAACAAAGAATGAATAAGGCCAACCCCCTTCCCCCCAAAAACAAACAAACAAACAAAGAGAGAATGAGACTAATGATATTTAAGCGTGCTCAAGAAACTATAGTAAAATAATGAAAATATATATAACATATAGCTTGGAGCTTAAGTCAAGCTCAACAACTAATAACTTGTGACTATTTTAACAAGTTGTCTCCTCTCTCTTATCTATTTTCTCTTCTATTAAAGGTAAATGGGCTATATCATGGTTCTTAAACAGATTCAAGAGTTGTCTTCTTATTACTGGGAACTTGCAACAAATGATATTTTGAAGCTGAATTTTTACTGAATCAGGAATTCTGGAGCTATAGCTAAGTGATCTAGATATTGATGAGCCCTCTAGAGGGTCTGACTATCACTAAGTTTGAAAACTCTTAAACCGGATAATATTCAATGTCTCTACTATGTCCCTAAAGGTTGTGGTCTATAATAACTTCCTCACAGGTGAATTCATGGCAGATGTTACTTCTCTTGTGACATATATTATATACTTCATGTCAAAATTTTCTTGACATATCTCCTCCATTTTTTACTATGTATCCTTTTGGGAAAACATATCACATTTAATTATTTTATGTCTGCAAATGCACCTGGGCTGTCCATGGAAAGAATGTAGATAGCAGCTTGCAAAAACAGATTCTTTCCTTCTCCACTGTGAGTCCCAGGCATGACAGCAAGTTCCTTTACCCACAGAGTATCTCCCTGGAGCCTAAATGTCATTTTAAAGAAAAAAATTCATCTCATTTTTCTATCCAGTACAGTGTTTGCCCAGAGCCATACACATGTTATATGCTTAGTAAATCATTCCTAAATTAAATTCTACATTAGCTTTCATCTTTATTGGAAACATAAAAAAATTAGAACACTATTATTTAATTGTCTAATCTTGTCCTGACCTATACATGAGTGGGTAAGAAAATTCAAAACCAAAGCTGAGACAAAAACATCAACAGCATAGAATGTAGATATGAAGCCCAAGATTGTGTAGCTTCCATGTTGATGGAAAAACTCTTGGAAACCAACTAATTATATGAAAACACCCTAGTCTTTGATATAAAAACATTCATCTTGGAAAATGTTTTAATGATATTCTGAAAAATACAGGATACATAGAGGCATGCATGGCATGGGCATACAATAAGCTGTGCCATGATATAAGGTATATAAAATGCATATGCATGCAATACTCTGTGAAAGAGGATTGTGGAAATCATGGTGGGATTCTAAGAACAGAGAAGATGTATGTCACCGACTGCAAAGAGAAGGACATGTTGATGAGGAATAACCGACTTACTTCAGTCAATCAAAAGAAATAGGTTTTAAATCATTAAGTCAGAGATCTCAGGATAGCCTAGATAGATGTTCTGGTCTGAGCTTTCGCCTTCGTAAAGATTAGTGAACAACATAGCCCTTTCAAGTTTAACGACCTGGGAGAACGAATGAGTGTTAAATGAAGCACATTATCAGTATAAAATACTAACTTCATCTTGTCTATCCTGCTTTTTTCATTCTTCAGCCATTTGCATAAGACTATAAGAAGTTCTTCCTATTCTCTACAGTCTGTGTGCAGTTTGCCCTCTGCCTCTGGTAGCAGCCCTTGAAAGGCATAGGTTTCTTTTTTCTAATTTCTCAAGCCAGAGGAAGTCTGGGAACTGTCAATATACAGGTCACAGCCCTTTACATTAAGAAGAAAATCAGTAGAGAATCAATGGTAGCCAATAAACCTGATGTTCAGCTAACAATTTTCATAATGAAACCTTACCAATCCCTCAGTCACTCATCCGTCCTCATCTTGACTTAGGATGTACAAAACTCCAGGAAACATGAAGAACTGAGAGAGCTAATGTAACATATATTTTATGTCACATTTAATAAGTTCCTCTCATTAACTTTCATGAAAAATAAATTTATAATACAGATATATTGTATATTTTTCATTTTAAAATGTTGATCATCAAAGCTCAATAATGAGCTCTCTGTTACAAGGGAAGATTTGTGTTTGTACAAGTGTTTAATTCTTTTTCCAAAAGTTCAGCACAAATGTATGTATATCAGAACTCAGTTGTTAGCTTGAGTTTTGATTCATGTAAGGAGAAATGGGATACTTAAAACAGTTCAAAGAAATGGTCATAGCAATAATAAAGTTGGTTATAGAAATAATTACTAGCATAAATGTAAAAATACTGATTTATTATAAATTAATTCTTTACAAATGAATAGTACAAATGAAGCGGGATAATAGTTTATGGAGAGCAAATATCTTGAAAACAGACTTGGTTGTTTTGGGAATTTTCATGGGACCCCTTTGGCCAACAATTCAATTGGACATAACCTGGTCCAGGTACTGGAACCTTTTTTTGGTGACATCATATGACCAGTTAGTTGAATATCTGTCTTCCTCATTATTTGGAGAATACCTTAGGCTTGCTTTCATATGTTTTAGGAAGTTTCCACTCATTCAGTTTCCATACCACCCATCAAATATCCCTTTATTCTAGCTGCCTCTTCCTGCATTACCATCTTCAACAGTATCTCTCTTCCCGCTCCTCCCATTCCTTTCCCCCCAACCCCAGTACACCCATGCACTTTATTCCATTTCCCTCTCCCAGGGATTTTAATGTGTCCCTTCCCTGTCCTATCTTCTATAGCTGACCTTTCTGGGTCTACAGATTGTAGTTTGGTTGTCATTTAGTTAATGGTTAATACCCACATATAGTTATTATGTACCATATTTATCATTCTGGGTCTGGATAGCCTCACTTAGAATGAATTTTTTTTTCTAGTTCCATCCATTTGTCTGCAAATTTCAGGATGTCATTTGTTTAACAGACAAGTGAAATTCCATTGTATAACTGTACCATTTTCTTTATCTATTCTTCTGTTGAGTGACATGTAATTTTTGTTTGTTTTGTTTTATAGAATCTGACCATGGTGGAGCAAGTGTCCATGTGATTGGATGACACATTCTTTAGGTATAAGCCCAGGAGTTATATAGCTGGATTGAGGCAGATATATTCTCATCTAAGAATAAAGTTACCAACTAACTTACACAAGTCATAAATCTTTAGGTACAAAATGTCTACATTTTAAAAAATTAATATATTCTGTATTTGGCTAAGAAGGACTTAATAATCTCAGTCCCAATAAATAGTTGTATTAATAATCATTAGGAACATAGTTTTAGCTCCAAATGTATACTACATCTATATCCATATCTAAATGCAAATCTCAGCAATGAAATTTGGGGAAAGTTCTTTATAATGAAGAGGTTTTTTAAAATGCAACTTGTCCTATATTCATATTCAATTTGGGTTTTCAACTATATCTAGAATTACTCCAAAACAAGCCCCTGTGCATGACTGTGAGAGATTATGTAGAATAGGTTAATTGTGGTGTGAAGGCCACTTTAACTATATGTAGTGTTATCCCATGAGCTAGGGTAGACTAAGAAGGGAGCTGAGCACTGTCTCCTTATTGCAGATGAACTGTGACCAGCTGATGCCATGATTTTCCCACACTGATGGCTGTGCCTTAAGCACCAAACAAAGTGAGCCCTTCCTGACTTAAGTTGCTTTGGTCAAAACTTTGCAGTACACACAAGACAAGCTAATACATCTATGGAATGATGGGATACATCAACTTGTAGCTTCTTTTAAGATTTTTAAATTACTAAATTTTTGTAAACATATGCATGAAGAGTTGGTAAAATGAGCAATATCTAAAATTATCAAGCTATTAACTCAATAAGCTACTTACAAGAAACATGTATTTCATGATTGCAATAACATGAAGAATCTAAGCTAGACAATTATATAGGGCTAAGGAATGGATTGGTAGTTTTAAGCTGCGTGTGGTAGTTTAAATTAAAAGTAAATAATCAGTCATCATAAACAGTAAGAATGGATCATCAAGTTCTCAAGATATGGTACATTTGTGCCTGTGGTCAAGAATAATATTTATACATCTGAAACTTTATTAAAGGAGTGGATCTTTGATAACTACTATTGATGTGATAGCCTAAAAGTAATAAAGCAAGAAATAACCAAGACTTGGACAAATACCACATATTCCCTATAATATGATCCTTTTATGGATTCTAGCCTCTAAGTTCCGTAAGTATTTATTTATGTAGGGATCTTGAGAGAGAATCATGGAGGGGGGGGCAAGGAAATAGTTTTAAGAGAGTGGGGAAAAGGAGTCAATAGACTCCATTAGACATGAAGGTGAAGAGGGGGTATCTGGAGTGGGAGGGTGTAAGCAGGGCTGCAGGCATGGGAGAGATCTTAAAGGAGAAAAGGATCAACTAAATTATGTGTAAGTGTAAAACACCAGAATCAAACCTGGATCTTCGTAGGTTAATTAGCAGTGGATCAAATAAAAAAGCAAGCAAGCAAACAAACAAAACCCAACCCAAACCAAAACCAAAACAAAAGACCCAGAAAACAACAACAAGATAAGCAAACAGCAAAAACAACAAAAGTAATTGTCTTTGTAGCCTATAATCCTATAGGGTATCCCTTGCCTGTCTTTATACTTCCCCAACTGTCAGCTGCGGTGTAGTGAAAACTGTTATATCAGATTTCCCATTAGTGATGTGGAAAGCAAGCCTACATGGAACAGAAGTTTACTAAATGCATTTACAAGTTTTGGAGCATGGTATTGACCTGAATGGATATTAAATGATGAGAACATAAGGTTCCCCACAGGAGAACATCAGCACTAAAATGGCTTTGTGTTGTGTACAGCTAGATTCTGTTATCAGAGCCCTCCCAGATGTTCCCAGAGGCTCCCACAGAAACCTTGTGAAAATAAAGACAGGAGGCAATAAGAGAATTCTGGGCTCTGAGGATTTGTTTCTTTATAACCAAACTCCTTCAAAGTAGTTTATCACTGTTATCAGAGTTTTGAAGACATTTCAACACAGTTTATAAAATTTCGAACTTAGAACTTTTTTTTTTTTTTTTTTTTTTTTTTTGGAAATTAAAAAGGCTGTGAGCACTTTTTTGATTAGCTTCTTCTTTGTAAGAAGATCAGCTTGCCATAGCAGCGATAATTTAGGGTGAAAGAGAAGATATTGCCAGACACAATGAGATAGAAGTTAGAAACCGCTAATAGGATTTATGCTTGAGACCTTTTGTAAGACTGTGGCACAATGTGTACAAAGGCATAAGGCACTGACTGAAAGAGCAAACCTGGGTTTTGATTTTAAGCAAACAGCACAGTTTGTGGACTGAACTGAATAAACATCAGGAACTAATCTCTTACATAAGTGTTTTGTTATCTTCCCAAAGCTGAGCTCACACTCTAGGGAGAAGGGGGCAGGCTTTTATTCCACACACCCCCTTTGTTGGCTGACTCTCACGTATAACTAAAGCTGATATCTTCGTGATAATATGAATTAAAAAATGATTCTTGTCCATATCCATCAGAAGTATCAAAATATATGTCATAAGAAAAGGTAGAATTTGTTTTTAAGAATCTTGAAGATTTAAAAAAACAAAAAGAATTTAAAAACACAGGAAAAAGCTGCCAGCTGTAGAACTGTTTTTAATTAAAACTGTGTTCGACATGCTTGCTGCAGAGTTTCCTTATTTTTCTCTTACATAAAGATGTACTGATTCAGCAATTATTGAATCTTGGACACATTATAAAACTTTTATTTTTTTGAGACTTCTTAGCCTACAAAATTCAGCCGTGCTTCATTAGATAATATAGCCCTATAAGGAAGAATGTTTCCTAAACTGTTTCTCATTGGTTCAGAAAAGACCCAAAGGAAGTAATGATCCTCTTCATGTCCAATCTGACAGAAGCAGTGATGATGAAAGGGCAACAGTAAGCTTTCATACGGAAAATCAGCAAGTTGTGTAAGCGTTACACAATCCAGGCCCTATTCACACCTCTGCATGTCACTGTGTTACTACAGGCTTAAGTAAAACTTACCTAGCACATGAGGGAAGAGAAAGTTTGTGTCCTCAGAAACATTATGCAACTTTCATGTGCTCTAGGCATATTGTAAAATGATGTGCACATGCAAGTACACCACACACACACACACACACACACACATACACACACACACACACACGCTCGCGCGCACACACACACACACACATACATATTACATCTCTATAAAATAGTTGAACTACACTTGTAGCTAGGGACTTCAACAGTACTCTCTTAGAAATTTTTAGACCTTTCAAATAGCATAAATATAGTGTAGAAAACCTGATCATCATAAATAACTAAGGTGACAAAATTGCTACCTTATAACACTTAATAGAACGCTCTAAATGACAGAAATTAAATTTATATTTTTCCAGCATCTATAAAATATTTTCCGACATGGACCAAACTTCGTATGGGTAAAAGAGAAAAGAAAATCTCAAAACCTTGTAAGTGTCTATATCATAAGAGCATAAGGAGTATGCTCTATCATGCCAATGAAATCAACTAAATTTAGTAAAAAGGAGAAAAGAATAGCAAATCTGTCCACTGGAAGATTGAATAACAAACTTCCCAGGAACTAATGGCTCAAAGAAGAATTTCAGAAAAGGTGGAGTACACAAATTTATATGGGGATAAAATTTCAATAAGTCAAAATATCTGGAGGACTGGAGTGCACACAACACTGTTTTAAAAATAAAACTCACAGGACATATGTTTATACTAAGAAATAAACAAAGGTCTTAAATTGGTAAGTCAATAGCATAATTTAAAAAAAGAAAAGAAAACCAAGATTCAAGTAAATTTAAAGCAGGTAAATGGTAAAATAGTTACAAGACAAATAAAAATCAATGTAACCAAACATCAGAAAACAAACTGCCTTTGAAAGCATAAAAATAGTGCTTATGAAAAGGCCAGTATAAGAAAATAGTTTATTAATGGATCAATTCATACAGAGTTATAAACTATAAAATATCAACTAAATATAATTAAACCAAGTGGCTAGTATCATAAGCAGAAACAAACCTGAATGTGTAAAAGGCTTGCAAAGCAACTCTATGTGTGGATGGTTCCATTGGAAAATGCTACCGAACCGTCACAAAATAAAACAATTTTGTGCAGTCTGTTTGAGAAAAGAAAAGGAGAGACACACTCTTATTTTACAATAGAATTATACTAATAACAAAATTGAAGAAAGTGGAATTAAGGAGAATGTAGGTCACTACCTGTGATGGGATAGACCCAAAATTCCTAAGCATATTGAATTCAGGGATATAGATAAATGATTCTGTAATAAGACAATATATATATATATATATATATATATATATATATATATATATATATATTTCATCAGTTTCAAAACCAAATGATGGTGCTAGGGAGATGAATCGGCAAGAAAGAGCACTGCTGCTCTTGTCTATGACCAGATTTGATTCCCTGCACCCACATGACAGCTCACAACTGTCTGCAGTTCCAGTTACAGCAGATCTAATGTCCTCTTCAGGACCTGTTGGCCCCGGCATGCATGTGGTGCATATAAGTTCACACAGGCAAACACTCATACACACCAACAACTTTAAAACGGTAATAATAATTAATAATAATAATAAAACAATTCAAACTTAAATATAAGATGTGAAACATTGAACTTACTTGAAGAATCATGGGAGGGGATGCTTGGGTAAGCTGAAATGGGTAGTAACATTTTGGAGAAAATATCCAAGACATAGGAAACAAAGGCAAAATTAGGCAGATGGTATTAGAGCAAACAAAGACACTTTTTTAAGTAGAGGAAATAGCCATTAGAGAAGGGAAAACATTATAAAGTATACATATGGAGAGGCATTCATTTCCTGGATGTGTGAGGACTCCAAAATTCAATAGCAGAAGTCAAACAACACATTTTAAGAAGTTGTCAATAGATTTAAAACATAGATTTCAAAATAATATGTACAAATACCGATGGGTGTATGAAAACTCCTTCCTAATTATAAGAAAATGCAATTTGAGCAATGAAATATTGTACTCAAATTAGAATGACTCATTAAAAAAAAAGAAACAAAAAGAACATTAAACACTGGAAAGGAACTGCAGAAAGGTAAATTCTCATCATTAGGATATAAGTTTATAATCTCTTATAGAAAACAATTGATGGTCCTTCAAAATACAAAATAGTCTAAAAGCTTCTGTAAGCACCGACTGCTCTTCTGACAGTCCTGAGTTCAAATCTCAGCAACCACATGGTGGCTCACAACCTTCTGTAACAAGATCTGCCTCCCTTTCTGGAGTGTCCAAAGACAGCTACAGTGTACTTACATAGAATAAATAAATAAATCTTAAAAAAAGAAAGATCTAGCTATACTACTATAAGATACACACAAGAAAAATAACATGGGGATCGCCAAGAGTTATTTGCATTTAGGTTTATCATAGTGCTAGTCACAATACCCAAGGTATGGAATCAGCCAAGGTATTTACAGATATATGAATGAATAAATAAAATGAGTAACCATGGGCTGGAATGGACTACAGCCATAAGGAGAATAGAAATCTACCATTTATAGCAACATGATACTTCTGAAGTTCATTTTATTAAGTCTAATAATTTAAGCACAGAGGGGCAAACATGGTATGATCACACACATGTGTAAACTCAAAAGCAGATTGTATAGAAGGTAAAGGTTGAATGCAGAGATTAGGGATAAAGTAGAAGGAAGGGCGAGGAAAGGTTAATCAAGGGCATGAATCTACAATTAAGTAGGAGCAAGAACAGATATGTTATTGCACAGTATGCATATTTGAATATGCTTGACTCACGGGACTTGGCACTATTAGGAGGTGTGACCTTTTCAGAGGAGGTGTGACTTTGTTAGAGGACGTGTGTCACTGTGGAGGCATGGCTTTGAGGTCTCATATATGTGTTCAAATCTGGCCTTTGTACCAAGATGTGGAACTCTTGGCTCCTCCAGGACTATCTCTGCATGTTGCCATGCTTCCCACCATGATGATAATGGACTAAACCTCTGTAACTATAAGCCAGCCCTGATTAAATGTTGGCTTTTATAAGAATTGCCTTAGTCATGGTGTCTCTTCACAGCAAAGGAAGCCCTAAGGTATACATCAAGGTGCTTATAGAAAACATGGCTTACAAAAGTCAACTTACAAAAGTAAGTTCCATGACTTACAAAAGTTAGGATAAAGGATTTTGAAAGCCTTAATGGCAATAAGATGGCAGATAATTGAAGAAATTTCTGATTTGAACATTATATTCAGTGAGGTCATACACTCTCTGGAAGAGAACATAATATTGCCACTTTCCAAAACTAGTGTTTTCTACTTGTATTCTAATATTTTTATACCCACTTATAAGTGTAGCTCACATCCATTATCAAAGAAGTTTCTTTTTGCAAAAAGTGGAGGCTATTACAGGTATTAACAACTGGTCAAACATAAACAATGACTAACCATCAGTTGCTGTACTTTGCTTGATAGATCAAAAATGCAACTCTGACCAATACCAGGTGAGAGACTGACAAACTCAAACCCATAAAAAAAAATCCTAGTCCCAAGGAACATTTCAGAAACAAGGAACAAGCTGGGCACGGTGGCGCAGGCCTTTAGTCCCAGCACTTGGGAGGCAGAAGCAGGCAGATTTCTGAGTTCGAGGCCAGCCTGGTCTACAAAGTGAGTTCCAGGACAGCCAGAGCTATACAGATTAACCCTGTCTCAAAAATAAAAAAAATAAAATAAAATAAAAACCCAGAAACAAGGAACAAAAATGTTGTAGGAGCAAGGGGGCATGGTCCTCTGCTGTGACA
The DNA here is from genome assembly GCF_900095145.1 of Mus pahari. Taxonomy (NCBI): domain Eukaryota; kingdom Metazoa; phylum Chordata; class Mammalia; order Rodentia; family Muridae; genus Mus; species Mus pahari. The sequence goes on along the minus strand of NC_034598.1, from coordinate 77,639,908 downwards.
TTATGCCTTTTATGTATGGTAGGCAAATTGTATCCAAGGAATCTCAACAATATGGCAATCTTAACAATACCTGCACAATGGTAACATTAGTTTCCATGCTTACATAGATTGGGAAAATATCACAAGGGCCCATCCTCCAGATGAAGAGCTCCATGTAATGAATGAATGGCTGCTGAGAGAAGAAGAATCACTCTTTTTTCAGGGAAAGATCCCTGATAACCCAACTAACCCCACATGATTACCCCTCAACAGGCATATATAGGAACAACATTAATGAACTCACAAGGTCGTATTTGTAAATGTGAAGCAATAAGAGTTAAAGATTAAGAGGCCGTTAATTTGATAGGGAATGGGGCGAGGAAATGGGAGGAGTTGGAGAGGAAAGGGCAAAATTTATATAACTATAATACTTGTACGTTATATTCTAAAGAGTTGAAAGATTAGTATGAAAAAGGGTGTAAGGATGGTGTAGTTACATTTCTGGTACAGTGATTAAACTCTGAGCAGAAGCAACTAAGGAGAGAAATGCTTTGTTTCTCACTCTTCCTTGTCACAGTCTATGAATTCAGAAGTGATGGCAGCCTCTAGGATTGTGTTTTGCACATGGCTATTGTAGTTCTAAGAGAGAGCAGTGATGGCAAGGGACTTAGCTCAGCACTAGTCTTGCTTAGTGTGAGAAATTCCTTGACTTCCATTCCCAGTAACGTTAAAAAAAATAAAATGAAAAGAATGGCTAAATTTAAAGTTTAGATTTCCAACCAATACCAGGTGAAACATTGGCAAACTCCAACACATGAAAAAAAAATCCATTCTTGATCTGTTTTGGTATGAACTATTTGTTTAAAATAATAGGAGTTTATGTAACCACTTAATGGCTGAGAAAAACTAATAGAAGAACATTTTAGGGCATGTCAGTGTGTGGCATTCAGATCCATGGCCAGTGCTAGGGAAGGGATACCTCAGATGCAATAGTGTGGGTAAGCAGACATCTCTCTCCTCTCTGTTTGGATTTTCTTGTAGAATGAAAGGAGGGAAAAACAAGGAGATGGTTGCCTTCTACTTTCATTTCAGATTCATTTTCATTCATAAAACAAAACAGTCTCCAATTCTTTCTTATGCTTATCCTCAAAGGGTGAATGCATCATGCTGATAGCTCATAAGATAAACATCATAAAAGCCTGACCTTTAGAAAACAACTTACCCCAGTCAGTCAAGTATTTTTCTATTTCCATGTAGTTTGGCTCAAATAGGTTAGGAGGCAACAAAGTGACATTCTGGCAACAAAAGCAATGTCATGTGCTCTGACAAATATTCTGGATAGCAAGACCTCAACAAAGCGTTAATTCCGTGTTTCCAAAAAGAATGGATTCTGATCAGTCTGCACAGTGAGAAAGGGTTTCATGATTCAGAAGTTACTTAGACACTGATGTTAAGAAAGAACTGGAAAGATATAAGACATTATTTCAATTTTCTTATATTTTTTGAGGCTTGCTTTGTGACAGATTATGTGGTCAATTTTATTAAAGGATCCGTGAGGTGTTAAGAATGTATATTCTTTTGTGTTTGGGTGAAAGGTTCTGTAGATGTCTATTAGGACCGTTTGATTTTGTGATGTCAGTTAGTTTCATTATTTTGTTGTTTAGTTTTTGCCTTGCCTTGTATATTATCAGACCACCATGCATTAATGCTGAATGTTAACAACACCAGAAAGTGTACACACTTATGGACACTGAACAATATTCTACTCATAGTACTAAATGCCCTCATAAAAACTTGGACTATTATCATACTACAAATTTAATGCAATCCCCATTAAAATTGTAAAACAATTCCTTACAGGCATTGAAAGAGCAATTCTTGCCTTCATATGGAAAGCACAAAACACCCAGGATAGCTAAAATAATCCTGAACAATAAAAGAACTTCTGGAGGAAGCCCTGATCTCAAGCTGTACTACAGAGCAATAGTAATAAAAACTGCATGGCAGTGATATCAGAGCAGACAATGGATCAACAGAATTGAATCAAAGAGCTTGAAATAAACTTACACGTCTATGGACACTTGATTTTTGACAAAGAAGGCAAAACCATTTAATGGAAAAAAGAAAGTATCTTCAAAAAGGGTGTTGGTCTACCTGGATATCTGCATGTGGAAGAATGCAAATAGATCCATATCTACCACCCTGCACAAAACTCAAGTCCAAGGGGATTAAAGTCCTCAATGTAAAACTGGATACACTAAATCTAATCAGAGAGAAAATAGGGACTAGTCTTGAACTCATTGGTACAGGAGTCAACCTCCAGAAGAGAACAGAAATGGATCAGGTTCTAAGATCAACAATTGATAAATGGCAACTCACGGCACTGTAATGCTTCTGTAAGGCAAAGGACAATGTCAAGAGGACAAAATGACAGCCTACAGACTGAGAAAGGATCTTCACAACCCTACATCTGACAGAGGGCTAATACCAACATATATATATATATATATATATATATATATATATATATATATATATATATATATCAAGAAGTTAGATGCCACCAACCCAAGTAACCCAATTAAGAAATGGGATAAAGAGCAAAACAGATTTCTCAACAGAGGAATCTCACATGGCTGAGAAACAGTTAAAGAAATGTTCAAAGTTCTTAGTCATCAGGGAAATGTAAATCAAAATGACCCTGAGATAAACATTTATACCTGACAAAGTGGCTAAGATAAAAAAACTCAATTGAAGCTGGGTGTGGTGGCGCACACCTTTAATCCCAGCACTTGGGAGGCAGAGGCAGGCAAATTTCTGAGTTTGAGGCCANCCTGGTCTACAGAGTGAGTTCCAAGACAGCCAGGGCTACAGAGAGAAACCCAGTCTCAAAAAAACAAAAAACAAAAAACAAAAAACAAAACAAAACAAAACAAAAACTCAATTGATAGCACTTGCTGGTGAGGGTGTGGAGTAAGGAGGACACTCCTCCATTGCTTGTGGGAGTACAAACTTATACAACTACTTCGAAAATCAATTTGGCAGGCCCTCAGAAAACAGGAACTAATTCTACCTCAAGACCCATCTAAACAACTCCTGGATATACACAAAAAAAGATGCTCCAACATCTCACAAAGGCACTTGCTCAACTATGTTCATAGCAGCTTTACTCATAATAACCCGAAACTGGAAATAACAGATGTTCCTCAGCTGAAGATTGGATGGTGAAAATGTGGTATCTCTACACAATCGAATACTATTAAGCGATTAAAAGCAAAAATATCACAAATCTTGCAGGCAAATGGATGGAATGAGAATATCATCCTGAATGAGGTAATCCAGACTCAAAAGTACATGCATAGTAGTATTTACTTATAAGTTGATATTAGCCATAAAATACAGGAAAACCATGCTACACTCCACAGATCCAAAGAAGCTAAACAAGAAGGAAGGCCCAATAAAGAATGCTTGAATCTCACTTGGGAGGGGAAATAAAATAGTCATAGGAGACAGATGGAGGGAGGGATTATGTTGGAGAGAGGATGGGAAAGGGAAGGGGAAAGTTGGTTCAGGATCAGGTGTGGGGAGAGACAGGAGAGATGGCCATAGGGCCAGCAGAATGAACGGAAATCTGCAGCTTGTGCAGTTGGGGTGGGGGCTGGGATAGCTTGAGGACTTGGTAGAGATCTGAGATAGGGGAGGCTCCCAGATATCAATGGAGGTGACCTTACCTGAGACTCACAGCAGTAGGGATATGGATCCTGAAGAGACCACCTTCTGTGTCCTGGCAGGAACCCCAGTGGAGCGATGGGGACACCAACCCACCCACAAAATTTTGACTCAAATTTTATCCTGTCTACAAGAAATTTAGGGACAGGGGGTGAAGCAGAGAATGAGGGAATGGCTAAGCAATAACCAGCCCTAGAGGAGACCTATCCCATGGGCAAGCACCAATCCATGACACTATTACTGATAACTCTGTTATGCTTGCAAACCGAAGCTTAGCATAGCTGTCATCTGAGAGGTTCCACCCAGCAGCTGACTCAGTCAGATGCAGAGACCCACAGCCAAACATTAGATAGAGCTTGGGGACTCTTATGGAAGAGTTAGGGAAAGGATTGTGGGCCCTGAATGGGGTTACACATGTTACAAGAAGACCAACAAAATCACCTAACCTAGAACTTTTCGGGCTCTCAGAGACTGAACCACCAACTAACGAGCACCCAGGGGCTGGACCTAAGACCTCCACACATATGTAATAGATATACAGCTTGGTTTTTATGTGGGTACCCCAATAACAGGAGTTGGGGGCTATCACAAAGCTGTTGAATACAATACCTAACTGGGTTTCCTTGTCTCAGCGGGAGAGGATGCACCTAGCCCTGCAAAGACTTGATGTACCAAGGTAAGGGGGATACCGAGGGGATGCATCCATCCCATCAGAGGAGAAGGGAAGGATGGAGTGAGCAGGCAGGCAACAATTGAGATTTCAATTGAATAAAAATTTAAAATATAAATAAAAAGAAAGAACTTAGTGGTTCCATTTTTTTTCTATGACTAAGAGGATGTTTCCAAGGGGTCAGAAGAAGTTCAAATTAACCTTAACTAATGTGTTTTCCATATTTCGTTGCCAGGATGGAGAGAAACAGAAGGTTAGAACTCAGTAAAATATTCTGATCTCACTTGGTGTTTCTGGACTTGCCTGAAGGAGGAGGGACCAAAAATCACACTGGGGAGGCTAATGGCTTTTTCCCTTTGTTTTTGCCAAAAGAGAGAAGTATTCCACAGACTTCTATGCCTAAGCTAACAACAAACTGAAACTTTCAATTTCTCCAGGTTCTCAAGTCCTGGCACATTTTTGTTTGTCCAGTTTTAAGACTCAAAAACTATTTGAGTCTTATTATTACTCAAATCAGAAATAAGTAAGTGCAGATCATAGGGCTAACTAAAACTCAAAACTTCATATATCTATCAGTTAGCATGATTTTTATTCCAGGAGAAATTATAACAAAAGTTGTATTTTATTGATATTTGAAATTAAAAATCTTTTGCTGTTAAGAGATACTTGATTGGTATTGGAATATCTAAATTATTTTGATTTTCTAAGACTTCATCTTAAGGCACATGCAGACTGGGTATCTGGGAAAACGGAGCTTGGGCAGTAAGGCTTTTGTATACTGCTAACACTTCTTTGTTAATTATCTATGCACTTATTTATTTTAAATAATTAATTCACATTTATTGAAGACATTACATTTTATGATTTTGATTAAATATAGTCTTTTTAAAACCAATAGAATACATAGTACAGTTAGTTTACTTCCTCCACTGAACTAGAATATTTTTTATTCGCTATTTTCTTTATTAACATTTCAAATGTTAGCCCCTTTCCAGGTTTCCCTCTCTTCCAGAATCACCCTATCACATCCTCCCTTCCCCTTTTTCCTCCAACCACCCACCCACTCTCCCCTCCCTGCCCTCAATTCCCCTAGACTGGGGCATCAATCGAACCTTTGTAGGACCAAGGACCTCTCCTCCCAATGATGCATAAAATATTTTTCAAATTCTCAAGACACAAAGTGTTGGAGACCAGGTTGAGAAAAACCCAGAGAAAATGGTTTTATGGCTACAGCTTTCTGGTTATACTAGCAATCAATTTTTAATTGTAATTGTCTGGGTGTTATTCTTAAATTTCTAAGTTTTTAATTCTTAGTCTTTTCATCATTAATATATAATAATTATATGTACCTTATTGGTCAGTTATTGGTGTGGAGTATCTTTAAAGTATTGTGGACATAGTCAAGTCCAAGATGTGTGTGCCATAAATAGAGCTTTTTCTCCCCCTCTCTCTTCACTTAATCCCTTCCCCGAATCATCTTTGTTCTTTAGTCTTTAAAATGCATAGTAGCAGTAGCAATAATTTCATGAGCCAATAATATACATATATAAGTAACCATTGCCTGTGTTTATAATAATGAATGGCATTATCTGTCAAGGTCTGATAACTTTACATGGGATGATTATCCTATGTGTCCTTCGGGTGTATTCAACTCAAAGGTCCAAGAGAAACTGTCATTTTTTTAGTTGGACTCACTGGTTATACTTGAATATTTTTATGGATGCTCAAATTATATTAGTTAGTTATAAGTCATGTCTCCAGCTATAAACTCCTCGAATTTGGTAGAATATCCGGTATTATTCAGCAATAAAGCATACCTTATACACCAAATGTTCTTCACTTTCTTTTTTGCAAGTGGTTATTTGACAGACACTTAAAAGAACAAATACTAGTAAATGAAACAAGAGCAGAGCAGAGCTGAATTGTGTCCTTTTGATTTTCATGCTGATACTTCTGCTGTCTGTGCTTTTTTTCACTTGATATTTTTACTGCATTTAAATTACCTTTAGAGGGGCTGTAGAGATGGCTCAGCAGTTAAGAGCACTGACTGTTCTTCAAGAGGTCCTGAGTTCAATTCCCAGCAACAACGTAGTGGCTCACAGTCATCTGCAATCGGATTCAATGCCCTCTTCTGGTGTGTCTGAAGATAGCAACAATGTACTCATAAATAAAATAAATAAATCTTTTAAAAGATTACCTTGAGAAATTAATTACCATAGAAAGTGCATTACTCACTGCTCTTCCAGAGCCGTATAATCTGCTCTGTCTGTCCTCAAACACTCTGAATAGACAAAATGTTAAATCTGAATATTCAGTGTTCAGATTCAACATTTCCAAGGTGGTAGAAATCTATTTCTTTATCAATAAATATATGCAAGAAAAGTTAATTTCTTTCTTTTTAAAGTTATTTTCTGTAGAATTTCAAAAGCATAGATACCAAGCAACTGAGCCCAAATTTCAGAAAGGTAATATCTAAACATTTATATACTGTATACCATTAGGCTGTGACCAGTTATTTGTTCATCTTAAATTGTCTTCTCGATAAACTAACACAACATTCATATTTCCAAATAAGTAACATGCCATTGCAACCATCAACAACTATGAAATTAGTAATTACTGTATTGACTTTTGGAACTACACCATGAAGTTCTGGGTCAAATACGTATCTTTGTTAGTAATGAGATAATGGTTGCTGTCAATAATGCCTAAATCTTTTCAATAAAATGGTGCAGTGCTTTTATGTCCTTCTATATGCATTAAAATTTCTCTCATTTTATTGGTTGTTCTACCTTCCAATAGTATTTGCAAATTTATAGTCAAATTTATAGTCACTAATGCAGGAATCTACTGGTAACTTGAAAGCTGTCTTTAGTCTAGTCTCTAGACTATCCTCTAGCCTCTCTGGACATGTCGTGCACTCCCTCATAGGCATGCTTTAAAATCTTATAGACATTTCTCACTCCAGTCAAGACTGTCAAGGTTGACAGTCAAGACTAATCATCATAACTCCTCAGACATAATATGGAACAAATACTATATAAATTCTTTGTGTGTTTGAGAAAATGATAAGGAAGCATCATCTGTGTCGTGGACATATGGCAAGTGTTTGTGAATGCTTATTTTTCATCTGTGATTGGATGTATATATGTATATTCCTACAAATGCTGGGAATTAATGATAGGTATATTTGTATATATATATATATATATATATATATATATATATATATATATATCATAATCAACATTATATATACAGTCACATGTACTCTTTGGGCCAAAGACAAGGCTTCATATTGTATAACCCAGTTTTGTGCCTGTTACATTTCTATTGCTGTGGAAATTCACCATTACCAAAATCAATTTGGGAGGAAGGAGTTTATTCCAGCATACATGACCAGATCACAGCCCATCACGAATGGAAGTTAGGATGGGAACTCAAGTCAGAACCTTGTGGGCAGGAACTGAACAGAGACCATAGAGTATGAATGTTCACCTGGCTTCTTTACTTTACTATCCTCCAGGGCTTCCTGCCCAGGGTTCTTACTACTTACATTGAACTGGGCCCTCCCATGCCAAGCAAGAAAAGTCCCACAAACTTGCCTATTGACCAATGTGTTGGAAGAATTTTTCTCAATCCAGTTTCCCTCTTGCCAGATGACTGTAGCCTGTGTTAAGTTGGCATAGAAACTAGCCAGCAGAGTCTTTAGTGTGCTGTACCATCTAGGTTTATATCTATATAGTCTGGGATAGTTTTTCCAGTAAAATCATCTAACAACAAATTTCCTGTTCTCTCTTTAAGGGACACATAATTGGATGATTTTTAACTTTCACGTGTTTAAACAATAAACTAATTAGCAAAAGGATATTTTCCAATGCTATTCAGTATTGAAGTTTGGTCCTTTGCTCTGTATCGTAATGCTAAGTGTGGGTCCCCAAACCTGGTTGCCCCAGAGAGGAGAGAGTTTGCATGTAGACCCAATTGAGCTACATGACCTTGCCCTTAAGTTATTTCTGATTGGTTAATAAAGATGCTGACAGCCAATAGTTGGTCTGAAAAGACATAGGCTGGTTTTAGGGTTACTGGATGGTGGGGAGAGGGGAAACTGGGGGGATCAGAGGGTAACCATGTGGGAGAGGAAAAGGTGAAAGAGTAAAAGAGAAATGGCCTGGGTTAGGATTCAAGAGAATGTGGCCTAAGGGCTATCTAAATGGAGTTAAGAGCAGCCCAAATGAAACACAGTAAGTAATACCTAGGGGGTATCAGTAGGAAAATAGATCCTGATTGCATAGAGGATAGGTGTCTGTCCAGTTCTTGGACTGTTTATTGTAAATAATAGAAGTTTTGTGCCTTTTATCTGGGATAATCAAAGGCAGGGTAGAAGAAACTCCAGATTGGGATTAACAATTTCTACAACATATTGGTGCCTCAACGTCTGAGGAAAACTCACTTTAAAAAAAAAAAAATCAGATTCATGAATAGAAAGCACTTGTCATTCCTTTAAGATTAGGCAGTCGCCCCATCCGGGGGTCCATCCCATAAACAACCACCAAACCCAGACACTATTGCATATGCCAGCAAGATTTTGCTGACAGGACCCTGATATAGCTCTCTCTTGAGAGGCTATGCCAGTGCCTGGAAAATACAGAAGTGGATGCTCACAGTCATCTATTGAATGGAACACAGGGCCCCCAATTAAGGAGCTAGAGAAAGTACCCAAGGAGTGAAAGAGGTCTGCAACCCTATAGGAGGAACAATAATATGAACTAACCAGTACCCCTAGAACTTGTATCTCTAGCCAGAGCTCATGTCTCTAGCTGCATATGTAGCAGAGGATGGGCTAGTCAGCCATCAATGGGAGGAGAGGCCCTTGGTCTTGTGAAGATTCTATGCCCCAGTACAGGGGAATGCCAGGACCAGGAAGCAGGAATGGGTGGATTGGGGAGCAGGGTGAGGGGAGGGTATAGGAGACTTTTGGAGAGGAAACTAGGAAAGGGGATAGCATTTGAAATGTAAATGAAGAAAATATCTAACATAAATAAATAAATAAATAAATAAATAAATAAATAAATATAAATAAAAATAAAAGATTAGGTGGCCGGGAGAATTGGTTGCTAAGCCCTGTGATTTTTTCCCCCCCAAACTCTGAGGGGTCAACACTAGGGCAAGTTTGGTGTGCCTTATTCTGGGGTTCATAGAGTAAGCGAAGATAGAGCTGCACTCCCCAAACCTAAGGACAAATTCCTCAGGGGATACCCCTGCTTTCTCACTAAGTGACACACAATTGGATAAGTATCTTAGTCAGGGTTTCTATTACCTGCACAAACATCATAACCAAGAAGCAGTTGGGGAGGAAAGGATTTATTTTGCTTACACTTCCACATTGCTGTTCATCACTGAAGAAGTCAGGACTGGAACTCAAGCAGGTCAGGGAGCAGGAGCTGATGCAGAGGCCATGGAGGGATGTTATTTACTGGCTTGCTTCCCCTGGCTTGCTCAGTCTGCTCTCTTATAGAACCCAAGACTACCAGCCCAGAGATGGTCCCACCCACAAGGGGCCCTCCCAACTTGGTCACTAATTGAGAAAATGCCCTGCAGCTGGATCTCATGGAGGCATTCCCCAACTGAAGCTCCTTTCTCTGTGATAACTCCAGCTGTGTCAAGTTGACACAAAATTAGCCAGTACAATGAGTTTCTAACTTTCACTTTTAATATTTAGATGATATTTTTATTTAAATAAGACAAAATAATTAAAATTTTATTTTAAAATTATTATTTAAATAATAAACTAATAAACATGAGAATATTTTCCAATACTATTAAGCTTATAATTGTTTATCAGCAAAGCAATGCTTTACTATATGGGTGTATCATAGTTTATTCAATCCAAACTTGGCCCATGAAAATAGATTCTTCCAAATTCTGTTTTAAATACCTTGAATAGTGCCATGAGTATCTTTGAATTAAGAGTTTTCCTTGTGTGCTAATGTGTAAATATCACCTGTATGAAGCACCTATTTCATGGATAGCTTTTTCTGGGATTTTTGGTGGTGGACATCTTCTCCTGGTTTATAGTCATGCCAGAAACTTGTTTTGTAAGTTCCTGCAGGAATATATTAACCACACACAGACACAGACACGTGCACGCACGCGTGTGCACACATACACACACCCCACACACAATTACATGTAGAAGAGACATAAAGACAGCACTGACATTTTAAACTGTAATGGATCCTTCCTGCAAAGGAAAAATCAAATGAGTAGGGCACTTGAATTCAGCAGTAAACAACCTACTATGTGTTCATACCCAGCAAATGCCAATCTGCTGAAATCAGGAGAGTAAGAGCCCATGGACGGCCAGCAAATTCTTCCAGTTTTCATCATCACCATCCTAGCTCTTGCCAAATGTTATACACTGCTTGAAGTGCACATGAATGGCTTTCCATTAACTTATTTGATTAAATTCTCATATTGTCACATTCTAGGTGAAACGATTCCAGTGGTTTCAAAGTGCTAAAATTAAATAGCAAAATCCCTTCCCAAACTTGACAAAAATCTTAAAATTCTCCAGAGAATTCATTATAGGGTTCTCTCTGCAAATTCCAGTGACTCTGGCCTGCAATTCTGTTTCTCTCATGATATTGAGAATGCCATGGTTTTCGGCTTATATGTTGTTGCAAATGTTGCTTCTTTTCACCATGAAGGTACAAACCATGAAATAAAATGTGATAAAATCTCACTATTAAATGAACTACTAAAATTTTGTCATGCAGACTAACTGAAGTGTTGCTGATAATAATTCATCCATTAAAATATTTATCTCTGGGGTCAAAGAGATGGCTTAGTAATTACAAGTGCTTGCCACAAAGCCTAGTGATCTGAGTTTAATTCCTGGAACCTACATGGTAGAAAGAGAGAAAAGAATCCTACATATTTTCCTATGGTCCCAAATGTACCTGGTAGAATGTGTGAGTGCACACACATATGGGCAGATGCATACATACATAGAAACACATACAGAGACACATAAGTACACACACAGATGTGCACAGATCCACACTAAATAAATAAATAAAGTATAAATATTATTTAAATATAAACTGTTTGCTGTAACACATTTCAAATTTCCACACATGTGATGATATTAATTTGTTTTAAATTTAAAAGTTACAGATCAAACATTTTCTTGCTGGGTACACATACATTTAATCACAGAATTCTGGTGACTGAGACAAGTGAGTTCTAGGTCAGCCTGCACTGCATCATGACACTCTCAAAAAAAAAAAAAAGGAAAAATTAATATTTGCCAATTTCATTTGATTTTAACTCTCTTAATAAAGCATTTTGATATTTTCCAATTCTTATGTTTTATTTTTAAATTTGTTTTTCTAACTTAAGAAATACATTTGTGCTCATTATAGTAAATTTTTTATTTGCCCCAAATGCTTTCATGAGCTCAATCACCCAGATCCAATAAATGTTTCGCACTTTCACCCAAGGAATCTGAGGAACCATTTCACCCAACATTTAAGTTATTGCCATAAAAACATCGCAAAGCTTATGATTGTTTGTGATAATTGAAAGCGGTGTGCTATCTGAGAAATATAAATAACTTGGTCAGTCTTTTGTGTCACTTCACGTACGTTATCTAATGCTATTTTAAGTGTTTCTTTTGTTATGAAGAATCAGAAAATGTGTGAGGATGGTTTTCAATTAGGTTTTTTATGCTCTGCAGATTTGGAAGATTAATTCCCATTGACGTTGCAAAGTAGATTAGAAGTTTAAACACTCTTGTCTGTTCTATTTGTTTTAGTACTTCTAGTAACTAAACTTGCTAACTACCAAGTATTACTTTTTTTACGTTCAGCAGAATTTACAATGTTGACTCTTCACTGTGTAGAAGGCCTATCTCCATTTGCCTAAGATGATGGTCACCAAAGCCATAATGTGAGAGAGGTGAGAAAGTTGTCTGTCATTAAGTCATGGATTTTCTCAAGGTTGAAAGCAGATGGTAATAATAAGCTTGTAGGATGGCTTCCCTGGGCAGGGAAAAGCGTGACAGATAAGGGTCTATGCTAGAGCTAATCCAGGGAATAAGGTAAATAGTTGTGTTAACTACTTTAAGAAGGACAAACTTGTTCCCACTAGTACAGGGGGTCATTACCCTACAGTCATGCATTTCTGTTAGAATCTGAAAGACTAATTATTCTTCTTTTGCCAACCAGCCAAAAAAAAAAAAAAAGTTTTTTGAGTTTCACACAAGGCTCTACAGTTACATGCTAAGACTATACGTGTGTGTGTGTGTGTGTGTGTGTGTGTGTGTGTGTGTGTGTGTGTAATAAAAGGCCAAAGTCAGTATTAGTTGTTCACTTCAGTTACTCTACACCTTGGTTTTGGGAGAATATCTCTGACTGAACCTTGTGCTCACTGATTTAGGTACATCGGCTTGAAGGCCAGTGAGCTTAAGAGATCCCTGGATTCTACATACCGATGCTGGAGCTTCAGAAATGTGTTGGCATTCCTGGCTTTTACATGGGCTGATGAGCAGAATGCAGGTATTCATGCTCACTCTGTAAGCATTTTTCTGACTGAGTCATCTATCTATACAAGGTGTTCCCTGTTCAATCAAAATAAATCTACTAATAAATATCTAAATGTTAAAACTGATAGTTTTAATATTTCTTGCTTTCTACTCAGATTATCACATGTCCAAGTGTCCTTTGGATATACTGAGTTACTTTGAAGTTCACTGCCCACAGTACTAGAATACTTTGCTGTTGGGAAGTTTTGTGTTTACTACAGAGCAAAAAGATGTTGATAGTGGTAGAAATGCCTAGACCGTTGTGCAGCCTCTTACACTGAGATTACATCCATTATCCTCAATAACTCAAGGTTTTGTGTCAGTTGCACTCAGAGAAATCATGAAACAGTACTATGTTATTATGACAAAATTCTCTCCCCTCTAGCTGCTTCTTCCTGTCTTGTAATCCTATTCTCACAATATCATCTCAAGTCGCTTAGTCTCTTCATGAACAGTAAACTACACAGAGGATACTAGGGTGAATGAATGTGAGGTGTCTGCCAACATTATTCAAAGGGAAGATGTGTCATGCAAGAATACAGCACAGATTAACATCATAGTGGGGGAATCTTCACTCTGTCTACATCCTCATGATCAAGTAAAGCTACAGAGTTCCCTAAAGTTTTCCTATGCAAAATACTCTAAATGCTTGTGATCTTGTGGTAGCTTTTGTGGAGAGGGAATGAGAGAGGGAAATAAATAATGGAAAATACAAGCAACTTCTCTGACTGAGCTCTCTGGCTGTGGAAAGGTCCTGTGCTCAGAAAGATACTCTGTTCTTTGGCTGGAACTTCGCTCTAACCAAAGTAACATTTCAACATCATTTTCAAGTTTAAACCTCTAGTTAGCCTAGTTTAGCATATGTTGTTTTGGGTAAACCAAACCCCAATAATCTATACTTATGCCAAGGTCAATGATAACTGGATCTTCAAAAGCAAAAAAATATCAAAACAAAAGAGCGGGTTGAATGTGTAGTTGACAGCAAGTGTTGGCTTTTTATGAGCTCTGCTGACCCATGGTTAGTGGGAAAAGCTTATTTTGGGTACAAAGTGTCCATCACTTCTTTGTCCTGTGCCTGTACTCCTGACTTTCAGAAAGTAATACAAGAAAAATCACATTTTCAAATGAGGATGTTACCATTGAATCCTTATAGAGATCTTTCTGCAAAAGCATTTGCATGGAACTAATAAAGCAGATGATTTCATTTTTCATTGTCTGTTCATCAGGTATTCCCTTAAGCATATACTCTTGGTAATCAGAACAAGTTACTGTTAATTGTATCAGGAAACTTATGTTGGATATGTGTATTGATTTTGTTTATATATGTATTTATTTAATGTTTTTAATCAAAATAGAAATACATCACTTTCCCCCTCCTTTGCCTCCCTGTAGTCCTTCCAAGGTACCCTTCCTACAACTCCTCCCATGAATAAATCTTTTGAGTATATAATTTCATGCCATTAACGAAGTATTCCATATTCATATTTATAAGAGACTAAAATTTTACAAAAGCTTAGATAACAAGATGTAGTAACACCTCTGCAGCATGTTTCATACAAAATAGATAAGCACCTATTCACTATTCACTATTTTATTAAATTAGGGCAAATGATATGCTGTTTACCTATATCAAACAGTTCATAGTGGCATAGGAAAATAGTACAAATGATTCTAATGTTGGATGCATCTAGACCTAACTGGCGCAAGCTGCATGAATGCATTAAAATATCAAGGTAAGCAGGTTTGTATAGTCATACAAAATACAAGGGACATCTAGCTAATAAGTAACAATTTCACGAGAAATTAAAGCTCATGCAAGGGTGTAGTAAAATGTATGGGAGAGATTGTCAGAGCTGGAAGGAAGTCAATGTCAGAGAAATTAATGCAGCAAAGCAAAAGCTTTGCTAGGAAGACACTGGGGGTAACGATCAAAGTCTGGTCATGAAAACTGTTAAAGTTGAATCATGGTGGCAGATTCAGAAGAACTTAAAAGAAATGGTACAGTGCTTTGGGGATTATTTAATTGTCCAAAATACATCGTTAGGAGGCATTGTTGTTAGAAAATTATGCTCACTCTCTCCCTCCCTATTCAATATAGTACGCAAAGTCCTAGTCAGAGCAATTAGAGATATCAAGGTTTAAAAGGAAGTGAGAATTTTCATGAGACAGGGCAACAGAGTACCGGATGCTGCGCTCTCAAGACAGGTTACAGCACGGCACAGTTCAGAGTGAAATTTCATACTGACCCTTCACTTCTAAGTTTTTTCTAGGCAGGAATTCCTAGATATAAAGTCAAACCATCTGGAGTTGAGCAGACCATCCCACTGTGAAGCTGTAAGTCATCATTGAAAGAAATGAACTACTGTCCGATATTACACTATGCATCTTCAAAAGTTAGGAGTTGCTGTGACTTACTGGGGACAGGGCTCATCTGCAGTTACTTCAGGCTCACCAATGTCCCTTGTGGCAGAATCTCCAGCTTTTAAGACAACATGTGTCCATGTGCCATGCTCCAGAGACATCTTTGCCTCTTGTCTCGAGTCCTTCACTCTGGAATTTGGATGGAGACAGGGAAATACAGTTTTCCAGGACTCATCATTTCAACCTCTAAAATGAGAAATCAGAAATGAACTATTGAATTATTCATTCGGCAAGTCTCTTTGGTTGCCCTGACTAATGTTCAGGATACATTCCATTATAATTTCATTTCATTCATAAACCCATCATTTGAACTCCTGAAATTCTAACTATAATCTCCTTAATTCTCTTGATCTGAATGTATGGCTGACTATTGAAACTGACCGTTTTTAATCAAAGCAGTCAAAACTTCGATCAAATCTCTGATCAGCTTAAAACTATTCAGATTCCAGTTGAATGCAGTCCACTTGACGATTGCTCAGAAAACTGTAGAAACTGGAGGATACCTCATTAACTGGCCTCCAACGTCTACTCTAAGATATACTCATCCTTACACATCTTATTGTATAATCTAATGTTCCCAGTGCAGCAACTATGCCACCCCTCCCCCAAGACACAAAGCATACCATGCTTATTTCTTTGTGTCTCAGCATTTGCTCTAACAACCATTGCACTTGTTCATGTGCATGTCATAGTTACAGGACTAAGGCCTCTCAGGCTCTCAGGGTACTAATTATATATATATATATATATAATAAGTATAATAATATATATATATATATATAGTAGTTTACTTATTTCACTTTCTACATGTATTTTATACCTAGAAGAACATAGTAGTGTAAGAATTGTGTTATGACTACTTACTGAACATATTGCTAGATAATGTCTATTACCAGTGTACATTACTATTAATCAAGCATCCTTGTTCCTTCCATGCTCACAGAACTTTTACATATTTATTTCATCTAGGAAATTTTATTATTCCAGTGTTTTCACAGTTCTTGGTGGATATTTCCCGTGAGGCCATGTTGATTCAAACATCACATTGTTTCCTTGGTAATTCTAGTACAAAAGACTGAGACAGAAGGCTTTTGAGTTCTAAGCAAGACGAAATACTATGACCTTGTGAAGTTGAAACTTAAGGGTTCTTTGGAAAGTCAGTTTGTTGGATAGTGTTTTGCTAGCACAAACACATGAAGGAAAGCTTTACTGAAGCAGACACAGGAGAAAGGATATTCGGCTAAAGCAAGCACGTGAAAGTACATGTGATGAAGGATTTTCTGCTAATGACAAACATGTATTAGGCTGCCTTACACTGTGTAGTTGAGCTCCGTTTGTCAGGACTCCATAAAGAGAAATGTACCCCAAAAACTTCTGGTGGTGTGCTGCAGTTTCTTGCCGCTTCTGAGGTCTCAGGGCTGATTGGCAGAGCAGTGTCAGCTGAGACAGACTCATGTGATGAGGCAAAAACCAGTGGTGTATACATGATGCTTGGGGGGAATATAAAAAGGACTCGACAGTGACAGAAGCTGAGCTGAGCTTGCTTGGCCTGCTCAGCTTACTTACATAGCTAAACATGTCTTGCTCTCTCATCTTTGCTGATCTTTGCTTCACTGAAAGAGGCACAGCTGAGAACTTCTCCTGGCATTCCTGTTGGCCCTGGTCCCTCCTGCTGACTTGTACCAAGGCTGAAGCCTGGATGTCTTTGCTAGGTAGTGCCACCACTGCTGATTCCTGTTTACTATCCGACTCTACCAAACTGGACTGCTGACACATCTGTGAAGTGTTTGGAAGTGGATCGATCGAGCTGCCCCTGCTGACCAGTGAACTGACCTGCCAATTTCCTGGCAATGCAGGTGAGAGTTGTTTCAAAGAATAATTTCTAAACAGGTCCACTTCCTCTGTATCCTTTCTTTTCCACTATCTCTGGTGGCTGGTGGGCTAAAAGGGAAGTTAAAGTATTTAAGAACCATCATTAAAAATAGGATTTGAAAAATATTGTGGATTCTGGGAAGTGTTTGCTGATAGAAGCCTGATATGGCTGTCTCCTGAGAGGCTCTGCCAGAGCCTGACAAATAGAGGAGGAAGTTCACAGCCAACCACTAGACTGAGCTCTGGAGTCCCTGGTGGAGGAATTGGAGAAGAGACTGAAGGAGCTAAGGGGATTTGCAGCCCCATGGAGGAAGCAACAGTGTCAACAGGCCAGACCCCCCAAACTCCCAGGGACTGGACCACCAACCAAATAGTACACATGGAGGAACCCATGGCTCCAGCTGCATATGTGGCAGAGGATGGCCTTGTTGGACATCAGTGGGAGAAGCAGTCCTTGGGCCTGAGGGGGTTTGATGCCCCAGTGTAGGAGAATGGAGGATGGGCAGGAGGATGGGAGTGGGAGCACTCTCATAGAGGCGGGGGGGGGGGATAGGATTGGTGGTTTCTGAAGTGGAGACCTGGAAAGGGGAAAACATTTGAAATGTAAATAAAGAAAATATCCAAGAAAAAAAAAACTAAAAAGAAAGAATAAAAAAGAAAAATTAAAGTTATAACCTTGCCTCAAAAAAAAAAAAAAAAAAAAAGCCTAGAATTGAACATGCACAAAATGAATTAAAACGTTTCACAAATCATATTCTACTTTATATGGTATACCTTCATCTTCCTTTAAAATAAATTTTCATCTTTCAACTCTCTAGTTATTTCTTAGACATGTGACAATATTATATACCTCCTCTAGAAAACAAGAAAATGGAAATATTTAAGTATCTTATTGAATTATTTTGAAACACACTGTCTTCTTTCTTTCTTTTTTTCTTTCTTGTGAGTACCTAATGATGAAAGACAATGTTTCTTCCATCTATCTTTTCCTCTCCCATACCTTGTCAGAGTTTCATAATTGCGATATATATTTTGACTTCCTTGTATCACAATTGTGATACAAGGAAGTCAAAACAAAATGTCAATGTCAGAATGATGGCAATGACATTTATAGAACATGATACGGAGTGGCAAGCAAGACTCCATAAAGCTTTGGAGATATTACTGAGGACAAGATGAGGACATAGCCACTAAAATGTCATACCATTTCCTGTAATGTATGGAAGGGGTGGAAAACACAGAACTTGTAAGTTAAACAGATGAAAGTTTTCTATGAGGTTCTAACTTCCCAAAGTCTTTTGTACAAGTACCCTTCAGTGTTACTGTTCCTGTGATGAAACACCAAGACCAAAAGTAAGTTGGGGGTGGTGGTGAAGGAATTATTTGGCTTGTACTTCCACATCAATATTCACCATTGAAGGAAGTTAGGACAGGAACTCGGTCCAGGCAGGGACATGGAAGCCAGAGCTGATGCTGAGGCCACAGATGTGTGCTACTTACTGGCTTGCTTCACATGGCTTGCTTAGCCCTACTTTCTTACAGAATCCAGGAACACTGGTTCAGGGGTAGACAAACCTACAGTGGACTAGCTTCCCCAACTATGACTAATTTTAAAACTGCCCTACAGGCTTGCCTGTAGGCCAATTGTAAGGAGATATTTTCTCAATTGAGATTCCATTTTAGTTTGTGTTAAGTAGACATAAAATTAGCTGGAATAACAAGCACTATTAAATTAATGTATGGAGACAGACACCAAATTATTAGAGGTACAAATGTAAGAAAAGATGACTATAGTGGACAAACCACACTATAGCTTCACAAGTCTTAGGTCCAGATAGAGAAGAACCACGCAATAGAGGGCATCTTCATATGTCTAATAGTTGAGATATCTCAGCTTCTACACTGGCTAATTATTCTTTCTCAGTAACTAAAATGTTACTGGGTTTCTATTAAACCCTAAAGCTTCTTCAAAGTCAAACATAGTATATTAATAAGTATAATTACAAAACCTGAGTCCTTGGTGTGATGTGGACCGTGTAATTTGGCAAAGGCAAATGAAAAAAGCATGCAAACAAATAAATCTAACATTTCTAAACACTGTCAATAATGCTTTTTCATATTTAAATTCAAGCAGAAGAGAGCCACTATCAGGTCAATGGGCTGAAAGGAAATGGTTACAATTTCCCCCTCTATAACATGAGTTCTTATGAAGTTGCTTCATTAAATGAATCTACTGTAGTAAAATTTCCTTTGAAAGTATTATAAAATAGGACAAAGGATCATGGGAATGTGTCCCCTAAGAAATCAAGGAAATATGTATAATTGAATCCTGATAAGAAGCCTATAAGAAAAAGATATTACAGGAAGTCTATGGTGCATTGCCTACTTTAACTAGAGTTTTGAAAAGTGACCAGAGATTAATAACCATGATAACAACTCCTGTTTTAAGAATATCTGTTTTTCATTCAGTGAGTATTGGACATAGAAATGAAGACATTTCTAATTGTGGAAGGAAAAAATTCGACGTTGGCCAAATAGCTTTGGTTTGGGGGACACCCACCTCAGACCAATTGAGTAACCACTTATGTGAGATGCAAAATTGGAACCAGCTTCCACATTTAGTGAAGATGTGCAGGAATTGTTAGTTTCCAGTGAAAGCTATAAACCATCAGAGCTGGGAAAGGATTTGGTTGGCATGCATACTTATTGGTATAAAAAGTACCCCCACACTGAAACAAAACAAAACAAAACAAAACAAAAACCTTGGAATCCATAAAAATCAGGCAAGTCTTTGTAATCCACAAAACAAGAGGAAGCCATGCCATTAGACCTTTGACAGACCTCTGGAACACACTAACTTTTTGAATCAAATTCAAAATCCAAGTAGAGAATTTTGTTCTGTATCCCAGATGTGATGAGGGTTTTGGACGAAAACAACATGCAATCAAAACATGAAGTAAAAACCCTGAAATATTGAATAAATACACTCGATTACTATTTTTGGTTTTTATTTTTGAGATTATAATATAATTATATTTCCCATTCCTTATCTGCCTCTAAGTTCTCCAATATATTTTTCACCACACTTCTTCAAAATATGTTTTTTCTCAAAAATAAGAGCTCAAAAAAGTCCAACCCATTCATCCCATAAAATATTTGCTAAGGGAAATGAACTGCTAACTTTAAACTAATTGACATATATAAAGGATAAGTATGAATAATGAATATTTTCATTTTATAAGATGTTCTTTTCATATAGTATGAATTTTTCACATAATAAATTTGAGTCACAGAAATTCCTTCTGCTACTTCAAATTTGGTTAGCTATAGGCTCTCTTTTTCTTTCCTTTCTTTCCCTATTCCCTATTCCTTCTTTCCTTACTTTTTTATTTTTTCTTATTTCCTTCCTTTCTTCCTTCCTTCCTTCCTTCCTTCCTTCCTTCCTTCCTTCCTTCCTTTTTTTGAAAAATAATATGCTACTGATGAAGATAACTGCTCTTTGAGTCTTGTCTCTTTCTCAGTCATACCACCCTTCCTCTCAGGAAATATACTCATTAGCGTGGGTTTGATATTTATCACTTCTGTCCATGTAAATTATTTTGCATATATACATATATCTATACATATTCATGTATTTTTAGTTTATAGTAGAATCATACTAGATTGTTTCTGCCATACCTTTTGTTCAAATTGAATTTTTAAATACGTTTTTATAAAGGAGTTGCAGTAAAGCACATGATTACCATATACTATTTACCCTCTGCCTCAATAAATTTAGATTTTTCCAAACAACCCACATTACAAATAGCCATTCAGATTGCTTAGCACCTGTCCCATGAGAGTATGTAATTGAAGAGGCATTGATTATTTATCTATGTATTTTCTTCAATGAACTAATTCAAGCCTTACACATAAACCATAGATGAAATGTTATGTTACAAACTTTTTAAAAGTTAATTTTTAAAGAGCATCTGGAAAGAACCCAGATGTCCTTCAACAGAGGAATGGATACAGAAAATATGGTACATTTACACAATAGAGTCCTACTCAGCTATTCAAAACAATGAATTCATGAAATTCTTAGGCAAATGGATAGAACTAGAAAATATCATCTTGACCAAGGTAACCCAATCACAAAAGAACACACATGGTATGCATTCACTGATAAGTGGATTAGCCCCAAAACTTGGAATACCCAAGATACAATTCACAGACCACATGAAGCTCAAGAAGAAGGAAGATCAAAGTGTAGGGGCTTTGGTCCTTCTTAGAAAGGGGAACAAAATACTCATGGGAGCGAATATAGGGGAAAAGTGTGGAGAAGAGACTGAAGGAAAGGCCATTCAGAGACTGTCTCAGTTGGGGGTTCATCCCATTTACAGTCACCAGAAGCTCTCATACTGTTAAAGGAATAAACAGTGAAGCCACAAACAGTGGATGCACACTGCCAAATCCACAGGAGGAAAATAACTATAACCTGATTTTATTCATGTATAGTGAGAATTCTGGAGTTAAACAAAACAAAACAAAACACAGAAACTAGAGCAGATTTCTCCCTATATCAATGTACAAATTAATTTTAGTTCCAGGTAAGTCTATGCTCATGAGACCTCAGTGGTGCTGGGTTTGGATTCTCGCCAATGCCTGTTTGTACAAACATAGAACGTCATGTTGTATGTACTGGGTGAGCAAACTGTGTGTCATTTCAGATGGAAAACCCCAGAAGGCCAAGTCAGGAAAGTGCGTTCATTGTTCTAGACTTTGGCTTGTACAAACTCTTAGGGAAGGAATTAGTAAAGTTTTGTGACACATGTTCCCAGAAATGAGTAATTAAAATAAGTTGAATTGCTGGTACTAGAAAACACCCAATTTTGGGAAAAATATACAGTTTTGAAATTTAGTGTATTTAGAGTTATTGCTAACTTTTTCCATTTCAGTATTCTCTGCAATAGACTTAACTTAGATATGAAGCAAACTGTATGGCAATAATCAATACACAGGACTGATATTATTAAGTTGTATATGTTTGTACTATTCTGAGACAATTTAAGTAACTCTGGATCATGGAAAATGGTTGTGTTTTTCATACTAAACTGTCTACTTAGCTAAAATGTTTTTAAAAGCATCTTAAAATCCTTATTCTAGTGACTTTCTAAAATACGCTAGCATATGCTGTGACCTTACATATATTATAAGCAAACAAGTCCATATTTTCTTTTGAAGATACAGGATCTTCATCTGTCTTAGGACTGTCTTACTGAAAACAAGTCCTTATAAGGTTTTGTAGAGGTGTTATAATGTTGCAGATTTTTTTCCTGTTCCATCACATTAGGGCAGCAAGAGGTCTGTGATTGGACAGGGAAAAGGGAGGCAGCTCTAAGAGTGGGAGAGACAGAGGATCTCAGGAGAAGGAGAGGAGAATGGAGACCAACATGATGGTTTCATAAGGTTAGAATAATCGGGATAAAGCTTTTGCCATTATCAATTGGCTCAGAAATTATTGTACTGGCATCTTGTAAATTGTGATTTTATTGATACATAAATATGACTGGTAATCCATAATTATAAGGTTTAAGAGTCTTGATTTTACTGGGTTACTGGGCATTGTGATATGTGACCGCAAGTTTGGCGGTTCCATTTGGTTACTAGAATGTGGGACAGAGCCTATGGCAGAAAAGGAACTAGGGGCTAGAGGGACAAGTGAACAAGAACTGGGAACACAGTGAACGGGCTCAGTGGGGGCAAGCGGGAGAGAATAGGTGACAATATACCAGTGCCTGCACAAGCACGGGAACGTGTGGGCTCCTTTTTAAATATTCCCTGAAGCATTATAGAATCTGTCAAAGTACAGAAACAGTGATATAATTAATTTTAAAATGATGTATGTTTTCTGTCAATCTATTTTCACTCATTATCCTCCTTTCCAGTTAATTAGATAGTATGATAATATAAGGTCTTACTTTATTTATTGTGTAAGAATACTGTTTTGGTGTCATATAAAAGGACCCCATATGTGATTTGAAAATTCCCATATGTTTACATTTTAGATTTCACATAAATAACTTAAAATATCATTAAAATTCCACCATGTGAAAGCAAATAAAAATTTATATGACACAAAAATGTCACTATAAAATAGTAATTACTTTGTAATTGTATTTTGTTGCTACTAGAATGATTAGGAGTCATTATTTTAATTTGTCACTGTTTTGTATTCTGTATTTTACTTTTTAGAAGAATAAAATACTGTTTCTTTTATTACACAGATTACAAGATTATTAATTCTAAATGAGAAATAATTTTTCTACTTTATTTTATTTTTGTAAGCTTTTTATATTTTCCAAATATATTACATAAATACTTGCAAAACATCACACTCTAACATTTTTTCAAACCCAAAGTCTATACATTTCGAAGAACACTTGCTTATCCTATGTGTAAAATTTCAGAGACACCATTGAAAAGAATATTAACGAACTACATGGCACTGACGGCAGGATCAGCATACAATTTGCTTTGTTTCCTCTGACTGCCCCCATCTTATCTTCTCTCCATCTGTGTTAAACATTAAACAGCGGAAATATCAACAATTAGATGATCAAAGATCTGAGTCTGAGATTTAGTCTAGTCTTCGGAAGCCCAACATTTTTTTTTTTTTCAAACCTCATCTAGCACATGAAGGATGTTTGATAACATAACTTTGAAAACATTTTTTCGTATTGTGAATCACGATAAGTTGGAGTCTAACTAGTGTCCATTGAGAACACTCTGCATCTTTGGGTTATTTTTTTTCTAAATAGACATTTGGATAAAATTTGCTTAAGCTACAAACCAATTTAGGGTATCACCAATTTAAGAAAATAAATAGGACTTGACAGGGTCCTGGGACTAGTAGCAATGGGGATTTGGAGATTGAGAAGCAATACAATGAATAAAGTTACATATGTTGGCAGTATTTTTTAATATGCTTGCTCCTTGTATGGTCACTTCCATACATATTTTATTTTCCATCTATGTATTGAAATGGTTGGGCAAGGAGACAAAGAAAGCATATGCAGAATAAGAAAGATTTGGGTTGGTCAAAGAGGGAGAGAATTAAATAGATCCCTGATATTTGCCAGTGTGGAATGTTGTAGCTTGGGAAGACTAAGGGAAGCTATTTCTGAAAAGATCTAACCTCCCATAAGGAAACTGGAAGCACATAGCCCAGGCACAGTACACACATAATCTAGAGAATATTGAGTCGATTGGCATAAAGGTAGATGACATCTGAGTCTTCAGTCATTGTCCTCTCTCTCCATCGTTTCTTCTTTGGTTGCAGTAGATAGAACTCAACAATATTTCTGGAAAGAAAAATGTCCAGCATCCTGAAGGGATGGAAAGCCAAAAGGTGCCAAATGGCCACTGTTCAGTACTACAGTGGAGCACTTTCTAAGAAAGAAGATCAACTTATTAATATATTTAGTGAAAATATTCTACTCAGAGAAGAAAAAGCATCAAGAAAAAAATTATCTTCAAGATAATTAGACATTATTTGCATCCATGTAACTAATATTCTATTAAAGGTGGGATTATTTATTGGCTAAATGTTAAAATAAAAAAAAATTGTTATTGAGAGGCAGATGGATTCTGAGTTCAAGGCCAGTCTGGTCTACAGAGTGAGTTCCAGGACAGCCAGGGCTACACAGAGAACCCCTGTCTCCAAAAAAGAAAGAAAGAAAAAAAGAATTGTAATTGTTGTTTTAGAAATTTCTGTTTTTGATGAAGATGTAGAGCTCTGAGTTCCTCCTGTACCATGACTGCCTGGATGTTGCCTTGTTGCTGCCCTGATGATACTGAACTGACCCTCTGAACCTGTAACCCAGGCCCAAATAAATGTTGTTCTTTATAAGAAAAAAGAATTCTGTTTTCTAGCTGAAGATAATGAGCATTTGTCTCTTTGGGAAAAAATCAAATTTAAACTTCAGTAATTATGGAGAAATGAGTCTTCTACTCAAAATTGTATATATCTGAAACTTGGCCAAATGTTCAGATATTTAAATTGTGTATGATTAAAATATTGTATAACTTTTATTTTCATCTAATGGCTGTATTTCATTAATATGTAACATGTAAATCAGAAAATTTTAGAGACTCAAAATACATTCTGTTTGATGGCAAGGCTTTTTCACAGGAGAATTATGTAAATAATAACATGTGAAAGAACAAAGGAGATTCAGCATTTCTTCTTGGGCAAGTTGATCTACTGATTTGAATAAATGAATAACATATAAGCTCATCTATTTAATACATTTGTATTAAAACTACTGTAATACAAATTTCTGTTCACTGAACTCAAAACATCAGTGAAGAAAATATAACTTTTTCTCTTTGGAGAACCTGTATTCTGACGGAGGAGGCAAAAATCAGTATCAATGACTGAATGCATCAGTCATTAGGCAACTTATGACCCAGTTGCTCACATGATTTGAGGGAGTTCTTTAGGACACATGGCTTTAATTAGCTCTTTATTTCCTAATGACATGCAAATTTACCATAAAACGGAACTGTAAAATGTCCTGATATATAAAATAGAACACATGTGAGGCTTTTTTTTTTTCTTTTAAACCAGAATTTCTACATCTTCTTCCCATGGTGAAACTCTACTCATAGCCATTATATTAAAGCTTATTACGTAAATACTACAGACCAGATGTTGTTCTATAACCTAGGGATTTAGCAATAATTAAAATAAGCCACAGATCTGCTTTTATGAACTTCTTGCTAAAGCTGAGCACTATATAAGACAGATATATTTAAAGGCCAACTCTCGCATCATAACTGGAATTTTGTTTAAAAGACGTTGAAGGGGATACAATCACACGTCAGTGACAGTCACATGACTCACATGAGTCATATCCTGCAAGGTCATAAAACATTTTCAAACTCGGTTTGGTGCCCAAGGAGGGAAAGGGGAAGATTTTTTTTTTTTCAATTAGCATGTTACTCTTTCTCTTTTCTCATTTTATTCCAGTTTATTCCTTCCTTTCCGAGCTCCTGTAAATGGAAGAAATAGTCCCCTGACTTCAGGTATACCCAGATGCTTCTCATGCTCCTGACCTCCAAGGCTCTGTGTATGACTCAGCCAAGGTGCTAATTATCTCAGGAGTAATGACATTTTCACAGGGCCTTCAAGGGACAGCTCTCTATTCTTCCAAATAGAGTACCTTAGATGTGTTGCCCAGTGTGAAGAAACAAGCTATGGAGGGTTTTGATAAATGAGAGGAGGAAGAGCATCCCTATAGGTGGATGAGCTGGGTGGGGTTATGTCGGGGGAAGTTTCTCATTAGAGATCGTACCTAGGTGTCATTGTAAACCTGTGTGCCAAAGAAAGAGTTGCCATTCCAGAACAGAGATTCAATGTTCTTATGGATAACACTTATAAAAGTTCATTATGCACTATGCTGAAGCTGTGCTAAGATATCTTGACATGTTGTCTCATTTAATCTCTACAACTACTTTGTGAAATAAACTTTTATCAGTAGGAAAATTTAAGCTAGATGAAAGTTAAGTACTTCATCCAATTTCAAATACCAAAGGGCTATGGCAAGTGTTGTTAATGGCCCACTTAGTCTCCATTCCTGGAGCACTGAATATAAGAAAATAGGATAATTAATGAAATAGAGAATGATCCAGGATTGTATTATAAGAATAATATCATTTTATAAGGTTTAGATCTTTAGTTTGAAAATATACTATTTATAAAATGTGATTATGTATATTAGAATCTTAGGTTTCACAAAGATATGCATGCAAATCATACACATACAGTTCAGGGAATACTGCAGTGGAAGGGGCAGAGAAATTGTAAGAGTGAAAGGCCAAGATTCTGCAGAGAAATTGTCTTCTGTTTATGACACATAATCTAAACCCATAGAATAGCTATAATATGGTAGCTAAAGACTTACACAGTAATAAACTGGTTGACATGCCAGTGAGGATGGGAAAATCTCATGAGTCACTATCCCCTTATGAAGACACGTAGACAATGAATCCTGAAAAAGGAAGAATCAAACTACTCCAGTATTGAGACCTCTAATGGGTTATCTAATTCCAAGCAGTCAGACCCAAGCACAGCACAAATATAAACAATATTAGCTGAATTCAATAGACTCTCTCTCTCTCTCTCTCTCTCTCTCTCTCTCTCTCTCTCTCTCTCTCTCTCTCTCCATGTATATACATAAATATCATATACATATCGTGTGTGAGTATAAGTAACAATAGTAATTAGAGAAGAAGAGAGGGAATAGAGATGCTGGGAGGATTTGGGGTGAATAAATGATATAAATACAGTACTCATATAAGAAATTCCACACCCCCTTAAAATATATGATAATCACATAACAATAATAACAAATAGGTTCCAAAAACTGACATTAAATAATATCATTTTAATTCAATACTACATCACAAATGAAATATGCCTGGATTCATCTATAAGACAGTTTGTAGTAATATAAATAAAAATATCACAACCTACTACACATAATAATAATCTTAAATTGTCTTATGAAATCACCTTTTCACATAAAATTATATATCAGATGGAAATTGGTGGATAATTATTTTTTTAAATCATGCAATTGTCATATATGAACTGTTTTTAATGTTGAAAGAACTTATGGTATGAAGCTAAGGTGAATTGATGTAAATGTATTATATTGCAGAAGGTAATAATCTATTTAGATTGAGTTAATTTAGATAGTATTTCTTAAAATAATACACTTGTTTGTAAGAATTATTTGTTGCTGTTTTTTTATTTAATCTTTTATTTATTTATTTTTTTACACTACAGATTTTATTCCCTTCCTGGTCTACCCTTCAACTATTCCACATCTCATTAAGTCCTCCCTGCTTCCCTGTCTCCACGAGTATGTCCCCCACCCCACCAGACCTCTAAACTCCCTGGTGCCTCCAGTCTCTTGAGGGTTAGGTGCATCTTCTCTGACTAAACCCAGACCCGTCAGTCCTCTGCTGTATATGTGTTGGGGGCTGGTGTATGCTGCCTGGTGGCCCAGTGTTTGAGAGGTCTTTGGGGTCCAGGTTAATTGATACTGCTGGTACTCCAACTGGGTTGACCTCTTCCTCAACTTCTTCCAGCTTTTTCCTAACTCAACCACAGGGGTGAGCAGCTTCTGTCCATTGGTTGGGTGCAGGTATCTGCGTCTGATTCCTTCAGCTGCTTGTTGGGTCTTCTAGAGTGTGGTCATGCTAGCTGCTTTTGTTGTGAGCGCTCCATAACCTTACTAATAGTGTCAGGTCTCCGGGCCTCCCCAAGAGCTGGATCTCACTTTGGGCCTGTCTCTGGACCCTCTTTTCCTCAGGCTCCTCTCCATTTCCATCTCTGCATTTCTTTCAGACAGGAACAATTACAGGTCAGAGTTTTGACCGTGGGATGGCAACTCCCTCCCTCACTTGATGCCCTGTCTTTCTGCAGGAGGTGGGCTCTATAATTTCCTTCTCCCTACTGTCAGGCATTTCATCTCAGGTCCCTCCCTTTGAGTCCTGAGAGTCTCTCACCTCCCAGGTCTCTGGTGCACTCTGGACAGTCCCCCACAACCTCCTACCACCCATGGTTGGCTGTTTTCCTTCTTTCTGCTGGTCTACAGGGCTTCAGTCCTTTGTCTTCACCAAATACCAGATGTTGCTGGTTTTAATACAAACTTGTTTGTCAATGTCATAAGATGTTTTGGCAGTTCTTTACAAAGTTAAAGAGAAGATTAACACACAAAGCAGTAAACATGCTTCTAGATACTTACTGAGAAGAGTTCTTACTTT
>NC_034598.1:77593225-77602463 GCF_900095145.1 Mus pahari | reverse complement strand
GGTAGACCCCAAGCCTTAGTACTGCTCTCGGGCGCACTCCCCTCCTCGGGTGAGGAAAGGCGCTGGATGCCAGGAGGACACCCCTCCTCGGTCGGGGGGGCAAGGTGTTGGGCGCTGGATCAGCCTGCGGACAGCCGCCAGGCGAACACCCCTCCTGGGCAGGAGAGGCGCAGGACGATCGGGCTCTTACTTTCTTCTTACACAGTTTAACCATAGGTGAAAAATATTTGAAACAGTAACATGTCTTTGAATGTTATAATGTATAAAAAGTTAATGTATTCACACATTGAATATTGCATGACAATAAACAGAAATGAGTTTTTAAACATAAAATCCAAAAGAACCTGAAGAGCATGCTGCTAAGAAAAAGAAACTCTCTAATGTGGTTATGTACCATATAATAGCAGTTATACAAGGAACTGGAAAACACAAGACTGGAGACAATAAAAAGACCAACAGTTGCAAAGATAAGTGGTTGGGGAGCAAATCCATCATCAGAGCAACTCACCTAACACAGAATAGTTTCGGGGTGCTAACTCTACTCTGTATGATATGGTGTGTTGAAATGTGAGATTATTTGTTCATTAAAGGCAGAGTTAATTACAGTTTGTCTTTAGCTACGTTGTGCGTTGTTCTTTCTTCCACCCTTCTCCACTCTTTTTCTACCTTTTAACCCCTTAACACTACAAGAGAAAAAAAGATGTGTGTGTGTGTGTGTGTGTGTGTGAGAGAGAGAGAGAGAGAGAGAGAGAGAGAGAGAGAGAGAGAGAGAGAGAGAGGAGGGGGAGACAGAGGGAAGGTGGGAGGGAAGGAGGGAGGGACAGAGGGATGGAGGGAAGGAGGGATGGAGAGAGAGAGGGGGAGAGAGAGGGGGGAAAGAGAGAGGGAGAGAGAGGGAGAGACAGAGACAGAGAGAGACAGAGAGAGAAGAGATCCCTGAATAAAGTCAGGAGTCAGAAAGGGGCAATGTTG
This sequence comes from Mus pahari, assembly GCF_900095145.1. Classification (NCBI taxonomy): domain Eukaryota; kingdom Metazoa; phylum Chordata; class Mammalia; order Rodentia; family Muridae; genus Mus; species Mus pahari. The sequence continues at coordinate 77,601,491 of NC_034598.1, read as the reverse complement.
TCACTATTCTGCTTCCTGCTGATTAGGGATGATGAGCTCCTCAGGGCAAGTTTCAACTTCATCATGAGGAGATCTAATTTCATTTTTTCATTGTTTATTCTTTGCTCATGACCACTTAATAAACCATGACCAACAGCAAACAACAACAACCAACAACCAGTTAACTAACCAACAATCCCCACTGCCTTTCAGGGCTCTAGCATTTATATACCCCCTGGAAAGTTCCCAGAATTCCAAACATCACACAGTCACACAAACTATCTGTAGATGGCAAAATCATGCCCCTATTAGAGCATGAGGCAAATCATAGTCAGCGGCTGTGGTCTGCCTGAAACAACCCTCTATCTTCACACCTGGGATCAGAATGAAAAAAAATTTAAAAAGTTCCCATAATATTTTTGTGTTTTCAAAGAAACCAAAATTCCAAAATTGTGGAAGATTATGTCCATAGACAAGCTTATGCCTACAAGTACCATCTATCAATAAATAGCATTTGATAAATGTTGTTTGAAGAAATAGATTCATTTTTAGCTTTTTGAGAACTCTCCACATTTATTTTTAGAGCTGTAGAGCCCAAGACCACCCAATACATCTAGAGACCATCTCCTATACTTAAGACTCAGGGAACATTGCAAAAAAGTAGTTGGGGTGAGGCATGGGAGGTTCGGAGAGTTTGCTGTGAGATGGTGTCCTCTAGGAACGTGAAAAACTATACTCCTAAAGTGTCACCAACATGACTGCCTAAACATGTGCTGAACAAGAACAATAATAGGCCTGGTTATTAGGAAAGCATGGAATCTCCTGAGGCTTCAACCCTATATACAGAACGATAGGCAATTAGAGAATGCTGGGGGAAGGCAGAAGAATCTTCTCAAGGGAAGGGCACACTAACTGGCTACCCAACACCAAAGAATAAGCCCCCAAAGTGCACATACAGGCAACAGTATATAGACTGAGCAGGCTGTATGAAGGAATATGTATGTATGTGTGTATGTATCAATAAAGGCCATGACTTTGAAAGAGAGCTATCAAGCTTATGTGGAAAGGATGGTAGGGAATAAAGGACATGTGATTATAATCTCAAAAATAAAAGGAAAATTTAAAAGAGAAACAGAAAGGAACTCAAAAGGAGGCAGAGCTACACGAGTCTGCAGAATGCTCTTCTTTCGATTGCTACATTTCTCTCAGAAAGAAAAGGAAATGGTACTTACTAAGTGATGCTTTACTCATGTAAATTCTTTCCATTAAAAAAAAAAAAAATTCTAGTATCCATGCAAAGTTTTCAACTGGATGGATACCGTATCTGGGTATGACAAATCTCAACTGGGAAAATGAGTTGTGTAAATGATATCACGACTGGAGTCCCTGCTGAGCTTGAGAACAGCTGCCTCTTATTATTGCATTGCTTTTCTATTAGTAATCCGGAAGAGCAAGCATCAGTGGATTCCCACCAAACTGTACTGTATCATTTTTTTGTTTCCTGGTGAGGAAAACGTGTTTCAAAGTTACATCAATAGCATCTTGCAACATCATTTACCTTGGTCAATCAAATTGTTTGAAACAACTTAGCAACCTCAGGAAAGTGCTCTCCAGTTGCACATCACTGACTTTCCTTCCTTTGCCCTCTTCATTACTTCTCAGTTGTCACCGTCACATATTCTACTTTACAGTGGCTTTTTTTTTTAATTGGATATTCTCTTTATTTACATTTCAAATGTTATCCCCTTTCCAGGTCCCCCCTCCAGAAATCACCTATCTCATCCCATCCTCCCTCTCCCTGGCTCTATGAGGGTGTTCACACACACACACACACACACACACACACACACACACACCAACCCATTCCTACTCTTCCCCCCTAGCATTCCCCTACACTGGGGCATCTAACCCCCTCAGGCCCACTCCTACCACTGATGTCCTTCCTCTGCCACATTTGTGGCTGGAGCCATGTGCACCCTTTGGTTGGTGGTCCAGTCCCCTGGAGCTCAGAGAGGTCTGACTTGTTGACACTATTGTGCTATAGTGGTGATTTTAAGGCTTTGCTACAGTGCTTGCTTTGTCTCTGGTTTCCACGGGGTCAAATAAGTTATATGTACTCTGAGAAAAACTAGGTAAAATTCACAGTAATACGTAAGGATCTGTGGATGATTGGTCCTAGCATTCACATGAATACGAAAATCTGAATGCCTAACTCCCATAAGCAGAGTCACATAATATTTTCATATGATCTACCTACGTCTCCTGGATCCTTATGCCATCTCTCAATTACTTACGTCATCTGATGCATGGTATGTTCTGTTAATAATAGTTGTGTTCAGCGCAGAAACATTTTTCAATATTTATATTCTTTGGTTAAATCTATAGCAATGGGACTGGTGTGTGTAGAAGGTTGACAACATTGTTCACAGACTCTGTGATTCCCTGCACATCTGGAATGTTAGCTTGCTTGGATGCACACTAATTTTCTCAACAACTGAGCCTGTGTTACTGTCTCTGCTCCTCCACGCATGCACACACATTTATTTAGAGACCAGCTATTCAAGGGCATGGCATTTCCTGGATTCTTATTGCAGGTTTCTTTTTTTCCCCCTGTGGAGATGATCATTGTTCGCCACTACCATGGACTCCTATTTTATTTTGGTTTGGTTATTGCCTGATCAAATAATCTCACATATTCTTCTCCAAGGCCTCCTCAGTTCAAAGGTGCTGTCTGTTTCTGTTCCAACTTTTAACTCATGCACAGTAGCAAGAATAGCAAATAAGAACTGGTATACAGTGGAAGCTTATTATGTAGCCAGGGTTCTATTAAGAAACTAGAAATCTTTTCTTGCAAATGCACATGACCCTCTCTGAAGCTTGTTACACACTATGAGAAGATAAATATCTGATGATTTCAGAAATTAAAGAGTTTGTAGTTGGAAAAAAAAATCAAATCACAACTTGATTTTTCAAAAGGTTAAATTTTCCACATCACCCTTGTCTCTCACTATATAAGATGGCATGGCAGGTGTTGATATTTCTTAAGGTAACAGTGGATATTTTTACATGTGGAGATTCTGGTTTTGACATTAGCTACGTGGCAGCACGATGACTGATTAAATCTGCCCAAGAACAGCAGAGTGAATGATGGAGCCATCTGTCAGTGATTCTCATGGTTCTCATGGGAATCACAAACCAGCTATACAAACTCATCTCCTGGGATAGCTGATCGCATCTTATGTTTGATGTCCCGAAAAGTACTGGTGATCTGCAAGATTTATGACCATTTGTGACAGAGAAAAGCACTGTTAGTCCTCAGCTTTTCTAAGAAACTCTACTAAGGATAGTGGGTACTTTTTCCACCTTTTTTTTTTTTAAGTAAGCAAAATTTTGCCTAAACCTTTACTATCTCCTATTACATGAGATGTAATAATTAAACACTGTCTACTAGAATTATCCTGAAATAAAGTGATATTTCATGTTAGAGCTAAGAAAGTGAATATTGGGGCTATAAAGTTGAAATCAGCCCTATTTATTTTTATATGATCCAAACAACTTTATCTCCTTTGTTTGTGTTAATTTCCAATGAGACTGAAGGAATGACTATCCAGAGACTGCCCCACCTGGGGATCCATCCCATAAACAACCACCAATCCCAGACACTATTGCAGTTGCCAACAAGATTTTGCTGGCAGGAGCCTGATATAGCAGTCTCCTGAGAGGCTGTGCCAGTGCCTGACAAATTCAGAAGTGGATACGCACAGTCATCCATTGGACAGAGCACAGGGTCCCCAATGAACAAGCTAGAGAAAGCTAGAGAAAGTACCCAAGGAGCTGAAGGGGTTTGCAGCCTTATAGAAGGATGAACAATATGAGCTAACCAGTACCACCAGAGCTTCCTGGAACTAAACCACCAATCAAACAAATCATATGGTGGGACTTGTGTCTCTAGCTGTATATGTAGCGGAGGATGGGCTAGTCAGCCATCAATGGGAGGAGATGCCCTTGGTCTTGTGAAGGTTCTATGCCCCAGTATAGGGGAATGCCTGGGCCAGGATGCGGGAGTGGGTGGGTTGGAAAGCGGGGAGAGAAGATAGGGGATTTTCAGAGGGGAAACCAGGAAAGGCGATAACATTTAAAATGTACATAAAGAAAATATCTGATTAAAAAAATTTTTTTAAAAACTTCCAATGAGATAAAAGAGAAAGGACATGTTAGCTTTGAGAGGCATGGGGAGAAAACCGAAATCAGTTCTTCTGTATCGCTATTGGAATACAGATGATAAGCTCAAAGCCAGATTCGGCCTCTCCCATTATACCACATATTCCTTCTCTAAAGTAGATAGAGCAGGGTTTCTCAACAAGTGAGTGCACCAGCCCATCATCTATTAGGCTAAATATCATCTTTCTACAGTCTGAGAGCTAATTTATCACATTGCTTCACATGATGAGCTGAAACATTCACTTATTGTTTCCTAAGTCAGGTTCTCCCTCTGTATCCCTGGCTGGCTTACAATATGCAATTACTCTACATTAACCTCCCAATTGCTGGGTATATAGCCATATATCACGACGTGCTACTTCAAATCAGCTATTTAGTATAACTTTATTTGTGGTAAATTAAAAGCAATACACATAGTTCACGAACATCAATTATGTGTATAGACACTGGCTGTATTATAGATTGCCTCTAAAACTGCTCTTCCAGTTCTCATGTAACTGGGGCTTAGTTTCCAGCTAATGGGATTTCCCAAAGGCAACTGGATAATGAACACCACATCCTGACCGATGGATGCATAGCCCAGTAGACTGGAGTAGGAGGTTGAAAATGGTCAGAGGTTAATTGCCGGCAGCTTATTTCTTACAAGCCTACCTGTCCTCTACCCCTGCTTCTTAGTCTTCAGGAGTGCAGTACCCTCTAAACCACAATAGACTATTTCAGCCAATGCCTGGCAACAAGAGAGCCAAGAGATTGTGGACCGAAACCCCTGGCTCTATGATCCAAAATAGCTTTTCTACTTTGATGTTCCTATGTCATATATTCTATCACAACAATGAAAACTGGTCAACTCAGACTTAAAAAGTTATTCAAACTTTAGAAAAATGGTAGCACAGCAGGAAAATTAGTGAACAGAGGAGAACAAAGCCTTGGTGTCAAGTTTGTGTGAGTTCCTGCTGGGTGCCAAATGGATAAAATATTGCTGTAGAAAAGGGGTATTACATGTTAGGCAGTAATAAGCAAACTTATTTTGACATAGATGATTCATTGTGGTATAAAATATTAACTTTATTGCCAATAAAAAAAAAAACGTATACTGGAGGAAGTATGTGGCTTGGGTATGGGTTAAGGTAACTGAAAGTGCTTGAAATTTTATATTCATCCATTTCTACTTCATACATATGTGTACCACAGTAAGGGAAATTCAAGGTCTGTGGCAATCAAACTTTTTTGTTGCACTCACTGTTGCTCACAACTGTATGAAACATAGGCAAGAAAACTGAACAGAAAAATGTTCCATTTTTACTAAATTGAAATTACTCAATTCCATTCGGCTGAATACAGTGCCAGGAGTTTAGTGTGAAATATGTTATAGCTATTACAGCGATAAGGCATAATGCCCTACTTTACTACTTATGAAGTTATAGTTGATGATATTATACACCTGCATATTAGAGAAATCTGAATTTGGGTCAGACTCTATGGCAAGCAGAAAACTCCTCAAAGAGACCCATGTCCTGAGAATACATGACCTAAGGAATGGGAATTAATGTAGCAATTAGCTGACCTCAGAATAGGGAGTTTCTCCAAGGATATCCAGATGTGCCTGATGTAATCACATGGGCAAATAAATGAGGACGAACGGAGGTAATAGCATGGAGGTGCCTTGATGGAAGACTAGGCTCTTTGATTTGAAGATAGCAGTCAGCTATCAATCTCAAGGCACAGGCAGCCTGGAAATACTGGAGTAAAGAGAAGACAGGTTCTCTACTCCAGAGTCTCCACAAACGCAGTCCTGCCCCTCCCTTCCTCTCAGTGTAACCAGATCCACTCTGGAATCTGACGACATAAATTTATGTTGTTTCAAGCTATTAAATCTTAGGTCAATTTATTGAATTTCGAGGGAATGAGACAATTTCAGCAATAATATGAAGCTAATCTAGAGTAGAGAGAATCACCCTCAGTGCCAACATCCAGGCTATAAAGGCTGAATCAAAGGCTTAAAAAGCACAGCTGGATAATGGCATCAATGGGAGAAGAGGCCCTTGTTCCTGTGAAGGCTCTATGCCCCAGTGGAGGGGAATGTCAGGGCAGGAAGTGGAAGTGGGTGGGTAGGTGGGGTACAGGATGGGAGGTGAGGGGGGGTAGGGAGTTTCCAGGGGTAGAAACTTGGGAAAGGGATAATGTTTGAAATGTAAATAAACTATCCAATTTTTTTTAAAAAGCACAGCTGGGGGGGGGCGGGGTGGTGGTGGCACAGAATCTGGTTGTACCTGAGTGTCAGAAAGATGTTTTTTTTGCCACCAGTATCCTTCAAAAAAATATCATAAACAAGATTGCTGAAAATGCTTCCTCGCCTCAGGGAACTGCCTTCTGCTGGGAGCAAGTGGGGGAAGATGACGAAGACCGAAGACGGAGCTTTTCTATGGCAGGCTCTCATGAACTCATTGCGCTTTCTCAGCAGTTTTAAACCACACTGTCATTCTGTGGCTACATCTGTAAAAACCGGTTGCAAAAAATATAGATTACGCCAAAGCTCAAGAACTCCGAAACAGTGTATCATGTGCGTTTAACTGTACCTTTTAATCTAACGCTAAACCAAAGCATTTTGTGAGGGAAAAAAAAATCCACCATGAAGGTTGACTTCTTCTATTTCAGGATCTAGTAAAAATGGCTATTAGTACTTTTGGTTAATTAAGGCCTTGGGAATACAGGCTGCACTTTTCAGTGGATCTGCTTCGTGCACAAGCCAGCTAGCCAAACTCGGATGTTTTATTTGTGATCGAATGTAGGAAAGGAAGTAGTCATAACTGGAGGCACTAAGTGCTCTGGATATAAAGTAGGCCAGCACTAGAATGCTGTAAATAATGTTTGTACCCTTTTCTCTTTTCACAAAATTATATGCCTATAATTTTTCCTTGCAACGTTTTTCTCTTGCTCTGTAATAGGCACTTTGTGAAAGATGTGCTGTGTTTGACCCAGGCTTCTGACTCCTCCGAGGCGCATTGCATTTCTGATTTGCTCATTCCTATAGTCCTTGTGTTTCTTTAGTGCCCAGAGGCTGGAATTTGGAAAGCATTCCACAGGGTTTCTGCCCCATAAAACTACTGCAGATACTGTGCACTGGGACCTGGAGATATGTGATCTGTGCTGGAGCCACGTTTCTTTCCTTAGTCTTTAATGAAATGCGAATTCCCCTAGAAAGAGGACCTATATCAGTTGTAAATATTTTTTATATGCATTCACCAACTTGCTTCAGGATTTTGAGTAATCACCCGGGAAAACAGAAAACAAAAACAACATGAAATACCTCCTGTTAAAAATAAAGGCAGTATTTAGGAAATGCTTTCTGAAGAGCTGAAATGTGAGCATGGATTCCTGGCTTGGGAAAGCCTCATTCGGGTCAGACAGGGGGGATTTCCAATTATTTTGTCATGGGTTTCACGCATTAAATCTCTTAATAAAAGATTTTCTTCTATGTCAATGGAATCTGTTTATATATATAGTTTCAAGCTGTCACTAACTCCACTGCATACAAGACATTTTAGAAACACTAAAAAATGGAGTCTTTTAGCTCCATTCTGGAAACAGTTACAGATTTAAAGCATGTACTTAATTAAAACATAATCATATCACGTCCTCCTTTCCTTCCTTCTACAATTCCATGTCTACCTCTCCTGATCCCTTCCAAATTCAATCACTTTTCTACTATTTTACACACACACACTCATGCTTCATATATAACCCATAACACCACATGAAATACTAGTTAAAGGCAAAGATCATACATTTCCAGAAAGGATGCTCTGTATCAAACCCATAACATCACATAAGATATTAGTGAAAGCTAAAGAGTATGCTTTTCAAGAAAGTAAATCATGTGTGTCAAGGGGAGGGGTATATTTAGACATTGTAGTCTAAATATAGAAAAATATTTCAAGTTGGTATATTTTATATAAGAATCTTATTTCAAAATTTGGTATTCTAAAATGGTGCCAAGCCAGGCAGTGGTGGCACATGCCTTTAATCCCAGCACTTGGGAGGCAGAGGCAGGCGGATTTCTGAGTTC
>NC_034598.1:77586851-77592725 GCF_900095145.1 Mus pahari | reverse complement strand
TTTTTTTTTTTTTTTTTTGAGATAGGATTTCTGAGTTTCTCTGTGTAGCCCTGGCTGTCCTGGAACTCACTCTGTAGACTAGACTGGCCTTGAACTCACAGAGATTTACGTGTCTTTGCCTACCTAGTGTTGTCATCAATCACGTGCACCACCACTGCCGGGCCCTTCATATTCTTTATGGTGTTGGGAAGTTGATTAATGAACTAAAGTGTTCTAGCACATTGTGTAACTTATCTAATGGTGAAAGCCCCACAGTAGCTTAATTAGGATACTTGTTTTCCTTACTTTGAACATAATTTAAAGCCCACGTATTCGGGGGGGGGGGACATATTCATGATCGCTCAGAAATGAAGTGATGGTCCTGTGATTCATAATAAGAAATGTTAATAAAACCACCATTGCTCCATTAATACCTTACTGAATACAAATAAATACAATCATAAATACAATCACTTTTTGCTCTACATTCTTTCTCTGGAAGTCATCTTGCGCAAATCTCCATGTTTGTATGGCCATAGCACAGAGACTATGTGTGAACAGCCATCAGCAGATTCTGCTTATTATAAATTACTGTGAGAATGATTAGGCTGGAAGAGATGAATTTTTAAAATCATATTTAATTGATTGTTGAAGCTGTTTTATGTATATTGCATTTTCTTTTCTTATTAAAATTTTCCATAAGGCAAATAAATCACTTTTCTCAAGCCAATATTACTCTTCATTGGAATGAAAAATAACTTCTGAATTTTAATATTTGCTCGCATTGTAAATCAAGAAATTCTGTGTTTGTATGTAAACCAAAGAAAAAGTAGTTAGGTATAATTGGCAATTAACTTCATGGAATAATTTAATGCAAGTAAAAACACACATTTGTGGATCTCTCTGAATTCATAAATTATGTGCCTACATGATTCATAACTATATTTCTTACACAAACATGAAAAATAAATTTCTCGGGGATATAAACCATGTTTAGTCAATAATTACTTATGAAGAGTAAAGATACTATAAAAGGGTAGTCACATGTTAAGAAACTTGGAATCGGGCTGGATAGATGGCTCAGTGGTTAAGAGCACTGACTGCTCTTCCAGAGGTCCTGAGTTCAAATCCCAGCAACCACATGGTGGCTCACAACCATCTGTAATAAGATCTGATGCCCTCTTCTGGTGTGTCTGAAAAAAGCAAGAGTGTACTCGCATACATAAAATAAATAAGTAAATATTTAAAAAAAAAAAAAGAAACTTGGAATCATTGAACTAATAACTTTGATTGTCCAGAACTATATAATAAGTTTTCTTTTTTTTTTAATTCTTTGAACTTATTTATTTACTTGTTTATTTTACACTCCATATTTTACTCCCTGCCCTGTACACCCTCCTGTTGTTCCACATCCCATACCTCCTCCCCACCCACCCTGTAGGTGACCCTGTAGGAGGACCAGCAGTCTCAATTAATCTGGACCCCCAAGATCTTTCAAACACTAGACCACCAAACAGGCAGCATACACCAGCTGATATGAGACCACCAACACACATAATAACTTTTCTTAATCCAGCAGTTATTACAGAACTCATGTTAAGACCAGAAAAAAAACCTAGCCTTTGCACACATTTCACTTTCCCTTCTGTATTTAATGTATGATAATCAGGACTGTCTTGGAGGTAAGCTGTAGCAGAACCACTGGGCTCTAGGTTTGATGTTTATAGTATCACAAATCTCAACTTTATCACTATCTCTGCAAATACTACAAATTTTATTAAATATAAGTATATTTTATACACTAATGGAAAACTAACTGTAGGCATGAAGCAAGGGACATAAAACACTGTGGTGAACACATTTGGGAATCCCAATTTGTTCAATATGAGTGGTGTTTTCCGACATGAAAGAACAAATTGAAAGATGAGTCTGAAGACCTGAGCATGAATGTAACATTAATCTCATATTTGATAGTTTGCTTTAACTTTGTATAGGAAAATAAGTATAGACATATGTGGCTCTGTAAGGTAAAATGTTAATTTTTATAATTAAATGTAACAAGCATTAACTTCCACAGTCATCTGAGCTGCATCTCAGTTGCTCAGTAGCTCTATGTGGCTTAGGGGCCACACCACTCAAGGAAGTAAAATTATCAAGTATACACAGCATCATTCGAGGTTTCATTGGACAGGAATGAATACTGTAAAATGGAACTCAAAGCCCCATTCAAATGACCAGATTAGTAATATTTTTTAAGGGAAAGAACTCAGGTTAAGAGGCTAAGTTTTAAATAGTAAATGCATTTTTCAGTTAAATAAACTGTGTGACTATGTCGTTCACCGTTAAGACTTTAATTGATCAAGAGATGAGATTATTACTTTGTCACTGTTGTTCAGTTCATGCTTAGGTTGAATGGTGAGACGTGATGGGAGTAGCTTCTGACACCACCGGAAGACAGAGTCTCATTGCACACTCCCTGACTTCTGGCTCATACGGTCTTTCCCCTCCCTCTTCAGCAATTGTTTTAAAAATGTATCCATTGGGACCTGGCTCCACAACTCTACATTATAGTAGGGTGTAGTTTTTTCCTAATATTTTCCATTTGTTGTAAAGAGAAGATTCCTTAATGATGAGAGAAGACTACATATCTGTGAGGATAGGAGGACAGAAATTTGGGCTCATTATGGTTTAATAAATGTGATAAAACAGATTTGGGAAAACCCATAGGCCTTAAGCCTCCATAAAGAACTACAGGAACATAGGCATGCCTGCTGCAAATGGGAGAAATAGCCTTCCACAGGAAAAAGTACACTAATTAGCCAAAAACAAATGGAGAGAGCTAAAAGTTTAAGTAAATTTATACATACAGAGCAGATTTTATCTATGTATTTAGGAATATATAATATATAAAACTAACTAATGAAAGAAGAGGCCATGAATTTGAGTGAGAGCCAAGAAATATACATGGGGGGGCGTTGGAAGGACAAAAAGAAGGAGAAAATTATGTAATTATAATCTCATAACATAAAGAAATAATTAAACAAATAAAATAGTTGAGCAACATATATAAAGAGGACATCTATGTCAATGTGCCTAGCTCAAGACTCGGAGACTTGTTGCAAGTGGTACAGAAGAATTATAAGAGCTGAGAATCAAGAAAGACTAGTTTAACAATTTTCTGTTTATGAACTGAAACAAAATTCTATTAAGAACTGTTTATGTGTTCTGGTGAGACAGAAAGTACTTGCTGCCAAAACGTATGGTCTCAATTTGACTTTTGGACCACACATGGTAGAAAGAGAAAACCAACTAACACAAATTGTCATCATTTTGATTCTTTTGTAAATGATATGTTTTACAGAAATATTAAAAATATATGAATATCTACAAATAGCCACAGAAGATCCCTTTTTTTGGTCATGGTATCTGTTCACAGAAATAAAATAGTAAATAAGACAAGTTAGTTTAAGATAGTTCCAGGTAGTGTCCAGGCTCGCATGATATAGAAGGAGCTGAGAGTTCTACATCTTTATCTGAAGGCCACTAGGAGAAGACTGACTCCCATGTGGTTAGGAGGAGACTCTCATTGCCCACCACCATAGTGATGTACTTCCTCCCACAATGCCACACCTACTCCAACAAGACCATACCTCCTAATAGTGCCACTCCGTGTGCCAAGCATATTCAAAGCACCATAGTAGCCATATTCTAAAGGATTAGAAGAATTGAGAGATGTGGCCTTGTTGGAGAAAACGTGTCATTGGGGAATGGGATTTGAGGTTTCACTAGAGCATCCCTACAAATCTGTAAGTAGCTCTCAGTTACTGCCCCAGATGTTGCATCCATGCCACCAATGCTCCCTGTCATGATGATGATGATGAACTAAATCTGTGAAACTATAAGCAAATCCCCAATTAAATGCTTTCTCTTATAATAGTTGCCTAGGTTGTGGTGGCTTGTCTTCAAAGCAATAGAACAATAATTTAGGAGAGCTATGGCCAACAACACTGACCAGCATGGCAAAATAGCCTAAAGGTGCAATTATGTCACTCCTATCTTGGTGGTAACCAAGCGCTTTCTAAGAGGACTTAAGGCCCAACAACAGATGGCAAATCATGCCTAGTTTTAGAAACAGCAAGGTGGCAAATGAGATCATGGATCTTAGAAGAGAATCCAGTACGACTGCTTTAATAGACCAGCATAATTCTTAATTGTGTTCTAAAGCTTATTCTATATGCACAGACAAATGTAGCCATCACTCTCCCGTCAGAGAAGCCTCTCTACACAGCAAACAGAGGCCATCCCAAAAATTCACAACTAGACTCAGTGCAGAGATTAAAACATTGTGGGACATTTGGCCCCAGAAGATACTTCTTTAATACAATTTTCGCACCTTTAGTTCAAGGAGCATCATAGAAATTGGGCAAGGGAGAAATTCTCTGTGAGACTCAGAGGATCAGTAAGTCATCTGTGAAACTGTGTCTCCTATAAATACCCAAATAAATAGGACGTGAATGATGACAATATCAATAGACATGCTAGCCCGGCATGGAGTCACACCCCTAGATGAAGAACTACAGGCAGTTAATGATGATGGCTTAGAACGAAAGACTTGACCTCTCCCAGAGAGGAGTCCCTTTACTGGTTGTTTAATGCAAAGTGGTCTGCCTAGAGTCCATGTTCACAAAAAGATAAAAAATGTACTTAGTGAGTTGTATTTGTATATTTGTGTATACACACACACACACATATGGGGGGGAAGAGAGAGAGAGAGAAAGAGAGAGAGAGAGAGAGAGAGAGAGAGAGAGAGAGAGAGAATACGTAAGGATAGAAATAACAATAATGAGATCATCAATTTGAAAGAGAGATAGGGAAAGGGGAGATGTGGAAATTGTTGGAGAGAGGAAAAGAAGGGTGGAGAACATAATTATGTTTTAACTACAATAAAAATAACAATTATTTTTTTAAAAGCCAAAGCACAGAACATGCTAAAGTAAAAAACAAACAAACAAAAAAAACAACAAAAAACAAAAAAAATTACAGCCGGGCAGTGGTAGCATACGCCTTTAATCCCAGCACTTGGGAGGCAGAGACAGGTGGATTTCTAAGTTCAAATCCAGCCTGGTCTACAGAGTGAGTTCCAGGACAGTCAGGGCTGCACAGAGAAACCTTGTCTTGAAAAAAAAACAAAAACAAAAACAAAAAAAAAACAAAAACAAAACAAACAAAAAAATTTACATGATTCAAATAGTCAAAATACCAGTGTGTTCAATTAGATATCAATTTAACTACATCAGCAGTCATTCCTAATTAAGAGTGTAAAAAAAATTAAAATTTTGAGAGGTAATAGGAGTAAGGCCTAGAAAGTAACTTCAAAAACAAAATTATAAAATGTCAAGGCTAGAAAGAGAGTTCTGTCTGTAAAGGAATGTATTGCCTGACAATCATGTCGACTTGACTTCCATTCCCAGAACACACATACCAAGTCTAGGCAGAAGAGCACCCCCTAACCCAGCACTAGGCATGTTGACTTACATGGATTCATGGCGATCCCAGACCAGCCGACTTGGTGAGTTCCAGGCCAGTGAGAGATTTTTATCTCTGAAAAGGTGGACAGTGCCTCAGAACAGCAATAATGTTTGTTCTCTGGTCTTCACATGCATGCAAATATGCATGTACAACTGTACCCATGCATATGTATATCTTACACACATGAGTACACATATCTTTATGCACACATGCACAAAATCAATAAGAACTCATATTGCTTTTATATAACATGGTGAAGAAGGATATAGTATACTCAGACTTACCACAAGAAGCCTTGAGTGTGTGTGTGTGTGTGTGTGTGTGTGTGTGTGTGAGTGTGTGTGTGTGTGTGTGTGTGTGTGTGTG
>NC_034598.1:77551297-77586801 GCF_900095145.1 Mus pahari | reverse complement strand
GTGTGTGTGTGTGTGTGTGTGTGTGTGTGTGTGTGTGTGTGGCTATGGATATGATGTATATGTATAATATTTATATGATATATATGATGTGTATGTATATGTATATGTGTATGTGTATGTGTATGTGTATATTAAGATTACTTAGGATAGCAAGATGGCTGAGTAAGTGAAGATATCTTCATACAAGTCTGATGGCCTAGGTCTATTCACACAACCATGGTAGAAGGAGAAAATATACTTGTAAAAGTTTTCTTCTCACCTCTATAAACATGATACATATGCCCCTGCCCCTCCCAAAACACACCACACACAAGCTCAGAACAGGAACACTATGGGAAAAATGATATACCACATATTGATGAAGGAATCAGTTTTAATTTCTCGTAAATGGGCATAGTACTGCCTGAAACCACCACCAGTATTCATGAAGTACTTGAAAATCAAACTGAAAGTGTAAAAGACAATTATGTAGTTGATAGTTTTCATGTTCCTCTCTTAGTCACTGGCAGAACATATGGAAAAAAAAATTAAATTTTAGTCTCCATATTACTATCAATCAGTTTGAGCTAACTGACGTTCATGGATGTCTGTAGCCAACAACAGCACAACTTCTCGGGCTCACATGGAACACTGAACAAGATTGACCACATCCAGGCACATTAAGAAAGCCTTAACTAATCTAAAAGTACAGACACCATTCAAAAATGTCCTCAATCTCAACAGAACTAAAATAGAAATAAAACAGGAAGATAGCTAATTCTACATATTTGGAATTAGACAGCGTGCCTTTAAATAGCATTTGCATAATAAAATCCCCCTCAAAAAAGGTTTAAGTATATAAATTAAATGAAAATGAAAATCCTACTTATCAAACCCATACAATGTAGTAAAACTGGGACTGTGAGAAATGTGTTGAATAAATACATATATAAAAGAGAAACAGCTAAAACCAATGGTCTCAGCTTCAAATTAGGAAATGAAGTATTTTTTTTTAATTTTATCTATTTGCAATTGCATTATAAAGTTGACATGATACCTATATTTTTGTAGAGTCTTTTAATTACTGTATGTGTGGTTATAAGCATAATTAATCAGGGTAAAGAGTCTTATTTTTTAGAAGTATATTGTGAAACAGCTCCAGAACTTTTTTAATGAATTTCTTTCTTAACGGTTCATCATTATGGACAGAATACATTCATGTGGCTGTGGTTAAAGGGGAGATTTGCAGAGGAATTGTCTATCTCAAGTGGTATCATGGCTGAACCTCCATTGACTAGACAATAAGACTTCATAATGAAGTACTGTTCAGTGCCATGCATTTTGTGTTCACGTTATCACATTCACCTCAGATTTACCATACCATCCTTCTGCCTCCACCTCCCAAGTGCAGGTATTGCATGTGTAGACCACCACATCTCGAAGTTACAGTGTACTTTGACTAAAAGCTTATATACTCATGGCAAATTTTCAGTTTTTACATGTTTGCTTATTTTAATTTGATCATTATGCAGACCATTGTTGAATGTATGTATAGCTTTTATGTCTGATATTGGAGACAACCTGTTGAAAGGCCTGGCTCTTGCCTCTCCCCAGCTTGGATTTGAAGAGTTCAAGAATGACAAGGACACCTTCACAACAGAAAGTTCTGTGAATGTTATATCTGTGAAAGCTTGGTTCCATGTTTTCCACATGACAGCACAGGGGACTCTACTGGGGGATGTCACCAGCCAGTATCAAATTCTGTCTTCAATATCATGACAGTTCTCTGGATGCTATAACTCTTATCTCCGAGATTTCACAACTTTGTCCCTTGGACGAAGAGAGTTCCCTTGTGAAAGACAGTAACCTTTTTCCTCAGGGTGACTTACACATTGTCAGTTTGATAGGGCACCAAGGGCAAGTTTCTCTTCTATATTCAAGTCACCCCTAAATATCTCTGACCTTCAGAGCTTCCTGGCTTTATCTGGGGGCTCAATGACATAAGTGGAGTGCAGTATCTTCTGATACCATTTTCCTTGCTCCGTAGTAATCACTATTTCTGAACTTTCTCCAGTTGACCTCCTTTGAGATAGTATTAACCCAGAACCTGCTTCACTCTGAACCCTCCCATCTCTGAGTCTGCATCCGCTTAAGAGTCCAAAGTATTAAGGAACATATGAGACTGGGGAATTCTCAGAATGGAAAACTGCATAAACTGCAGAACTCTTCCAAGGAAGCATTAGTGTGGGACACATTCAACAGTGAAATTACTTCATTTTGTAGGGATCATCTGGTCAATCACCTGGGGACACAGAGAGAGTAGAGGGCATAGGGCACAAGGTTCCTTTAGCCTTCAAATTGACATTGCTGTGAATTCCTTATGACACTGAAAACACAGTTTTGCATGACCACCCAAGTGTAGAGAATGATGCTTGTTGTGTGCCAAGCAAACAATTAAAGTTATTTTAAATGAAAATCCTCCATGTGTATACATGCCTAAATTTTTTATGAGTTAAGTATCATCTTGGAACTTGGTCTTAGAAATAGTGGGTTAGATGTAATTATGATAATTATATACTTTTTAATGCATGGCAGAAAATATATTTAAAATATAATGACATTTTAAAGACTTTTTATTTAAAAATACTAAGTAAAGAGAAAGAGATATATGCTAAAGCTGGTAAGAAATAGACTGATTTTTTTTTAAAGATGTATTTTATTTTATTTTTAATTATGTGGATGTGTGTCCATGTGGAGGTATGTGCATTCATAAGCAGGTAAGTGTGGGGTCTTGAACACATCTCTTTCCTTTGAGCTGGGGTTACAGATGGATCAGAACTGCCATAAGGTAGAGGCTGGGAGCTAAGCAAGGATTCTCATAGCTGCTGAATCTTATTTCCAGCCTCACTGAGTTCTCGGCAAAATGGTAGTGGTGACAGAGAAGATGCAGGTTGGACATAGGAAGGTGGAAAGGAAGAACAAACAGAGAAGTTTTACGACAGAGCTGACTGGGTCATTTAAGGGTCGTTCTGAGCAGTTGTGGATGCAGAAGACTTCACTCTGGAATGCAACAGGAAAACCAGCGCTGAGATGTCCAAAATTAACACTCCATGAAGCAACATTCAGCTTGGATCAAACTTGAACTTGATGCTGTGCCAATGGACCAGGCAGCTGCCTGTGAATACTGTCATTTAGAGGCTTGAAGGGTGAAACATGAAAAAGTCAAATGCCTGTGCCTTGGGTCCGCAAAAACTTAGGTCACACAGTGTAATAGGCAAGAAACATTTAATGTACTCAGTTCACTGCACGCCAGTGCCTAGTAGAAAGGAAAGATACCATAAGGAACAGAAAAGAGTCCACCTTTACAGAGAATGCATTCTCAGATGACCAGCCATAACCAAGTTTGTGGTGAACTAACTTATGATTTTGAAAATGAGACTAGTGAAGCTATAAAGACTGGCCAGAAGTTAAGAGGACTTTCTGTCCTTGGAGAACACTGGAGTTCAGGTTCTAGTATTTGCCTGGGGCTGATGAAAACTTGCCCTGTATCCATTTACAGAAGACCCAAAGCCCTCTGCAGGATTCTGCAGGCACCTAGGGTTCAGAACAAAACAGGCACCCAATATAAAAATAAAAAGTGAATGTTTACAGTGAAACTAAAAGTAATTTGTTTTCTCCCAGAGCAACTTTGTCTGGCACTGACTTTTATTCTAAGAAAGTTTATAAACTACTTAAGTTAACTTTTCATTTAGAATCAAACACTTATGTGTTCTGTTTCCAATTTCAATGTATTAAAAAATTTGAAGCCTTAACAGATGTTATGTTCTCAGGAAGACTTAAGTCTGTAATGTTTTCATAAAATGGCTAATTTGTGAAGAAATTTTCTTAGTGAGGCAAAGATTAAAGCTTTTACTTCGTAATGTTTAGCTCTTCTGTGTAGTCATAAAAACACATTCTTTTCCTCTTTAACGGATCTGTCGAAACAAGACAGGTATATTTCTGAAGCTACCCGTGGATCCCTGAAATTCTGTTATCAGTATGGAAAGAACTGAGAGAGACTCAACCTGCAACTAGAATCAACAATGTCCTCTATATACAGCAGCTGGCCTGTGACCAGCGTTTTATAAACACACATTTGATGCCAGTAAGGCTTTATTGAGGGGCTGTTTTCTAGAGAAAAATAATCTGTACATTGGGTTGATTACATTTGTTTTAGTATTTATTTCCATAAAGATTGATAAGCACTTCCAAATTCCACCTTACTGTGCAAGGACAGTAAGGTCCGAGGTCTTCTGGTCCTTCGGGGTTTGCTGGCTGACTCCAGGAATATCTTTTGAAACCCTCTGCTCCAGAAACCGTAGAATGTGAGCGCCTTTCTTTTACAGCAGCCCTTCCTCATCCCATCCTCCTCCTGTTAAATTTTGAGAAGAAAATCTAGCTTCTCCCTTAGAAAATTGAAAGCCTGTTTTATCCCCAGATCATAAGTTGACTAGGATCTTATTTGCCCATAAATAGGTGAATTTACCCCAACAGAAGTAGAATGGAGATGTCAAAGATCTCAGAGAGGACGGAAATGTGTTGGTGCGGTTTACAATGGAGGAGGAGAGATCCCTGTAAATGGGTCTCGATGATACCTGATGCTGGGAATGTCGTTATCCTGCTAGCACAACTTCTTCAAGCATAAAATAGGGTATTTATGCCGTGCATCTTTTTGCCACCATAAAAGGAACTCAAACACAATAGAAAGAAAAGCATAGTTTCAAAGTCACCAGATCTTCAGTAACTTCACTAAATGCTTGTGGACATAATTCTGGTGCTATCCTATTTTAATCGCTAGCTGTTAACAATAAAGATGTGAAAAAACACAGAATGGAATTAAAAACAAAAAGAATCTCAACGCATTCCCTAAACTCTCTTAGCAGCGTTCACTGTTCACTATGTGGCGAATAGCATTCTTATCTTCCAGCCAGTAAACAAGTCACCTGCTTGGAGAATGTTTTGGGAGCAGATATTTCTTTGGTTTTTGGCCTGTGGGAAGAATTAAGCACTGTCTTTCTAGTTGGATTTCGTATTATCTTAGACCATTAGTAATGCTAGAGAAGTGACTGCAACTGGCCTCCAGGAAGAAAGAAGTTTCATGGGGAGCCAATCTTTTGATGAAGGAAACACCAAAGGGATTTAGCACTGAAAAGCCACCCCAAATGTGATCATGCTCCAAGTTTCTTTCGTCGTCCCCACAGGCTCCTAATTATAAAGTAAGCTTGTATGTTGGTGATTTAGTGCCTTTATAAATGATAAGTTCATGCAGCCTTCCAGAAAGATGGGCACATGATTTCCAAGAGGTAATATTTGCTCAGGTATCTGAAACAGATGTATCCAAGAAGCAGAAAGCAGGTACTGAATTCAAATGAGGAATTGTTTACCGTTGTCATGCTCCTATCCATCGGAATCAAAATTTCATCTCACAAATTACTAAAGCAAGCCTCTCAATAAAGCAAACGACAGGGAGTACACTATTGCCACTGATAGCACAAATGGATTCCAAGTGATAGCTCTCTCAAGGAGCTTCAGAGAAGGCTTCCAAATAAAATCATTATTTTACAGTACTGGCTTTAGGATAAAATATTTTCATTCATTTGCCTTTGTAAACCCTGGGAGGCTGCTCTGGCAGCGGGGCATTTACTTTTCCTAGGCTACAGTGGAAAGTAAATGGAGAATATTTACAGACCAAATAGGTGCCCTGAATTAAACACACACTGCAGACATGACCTGCATCTGAATGCTCCAAAGTCCACAGGATGTTAAGTTTCAGGGGAGGGTATGAAAGACCAACCAGGAACAGACAGCAATCCCTTACATCTTTGGTCTAATAAAAATGTTACTTCACATGACTTTGCAGACTTGTCAACTCTTACAGACTTATTTAGACCCTTTTTACGCATAGGCTCATTTCTCTGCATACATAAAAGTGTTTATTTCATTCATGGAGAAGATGGTTACAGTTCCATAGATGATCATGGGCAGAAGAGAATTAAACACCAGAAACCTGGCCCTGGAGTCCGAGTCCTCACCCTGTACATGCTGCTAACTCTGTGTAGCATAATTCCAAAGAGGAGGAGGAAGAGGAGGAGGAGGAGGAGGAGGAGGAGGAGGAGGAGGAGGAGGAGGAGGAGGAGGAGGAGAATAAGAAGGAGAAGGAGAAGGAGAAGAAGAAGGAGGAGGAGGAGGAGGAAGAGGAGGAGGAGGAGGAGGAGGAGGAGGAGGAATAGAATAAGAAATATTTTTAAAGGCATGTCCAAATGACACATTTGTTTATTTCCATAATTAAATACTAAAATTAAAAAAAAAAATTAGTGACCAGGTTGGGCTTTGAACCCATGCTGCCTCGCGTATGCTAGGCAACTACACTGTCCCTGAGCACTGTCCCCAGGCCAGGTTTTATAGAATCTTCTATTGCATATTTTCCATGCTTAGCCTCAAGATTAGTCTATACATGAGACTAATTGTTTTCTTTGAATGCTATCAAAGGAGCAGGCTTTTGGAGTTAGGCCTTATTTCCAGAGTACAGGTTAGTTCATCAATGAATAGGTACAATAGGGGCCCAGGATATTATCTTCCAGTTAATATCTGGCTTTCACCTCTTTCCACTCAAGTTTATACGCACTCTAATACTTGTAGTCACAAAAGCAGTTTCATCTGGGAAATGTCTGCATTTCCACCAATTAGTAAGAGAAATCTTCATTCAAATAAAGTCCCTTCCCAGAGATGGATTGAGGGGAGGGACAGAGATTCTGTTAGTCCTTTCTTCACCTTTCCTTCTGTTCTGTATCTCAGGCTAAATGCTTGCCCCACTACTGCCTAAGAGGCATCACTATTGAAAGGGCACATTGCCCTTCACTGCCTAAGAACTGCACCCGTAGAGATTGGTTAAACTTCCTAGGATTTTTGCATGCATCAAGAACTTTAGCCAACACACTCATTCTTTTTTGTTATTGTTGTTCTCCATTTAACATTGTCACTCAAGACAACGCCAGCACAGCATTCACTCTTCTGCAACCAACAGTATGGCATAATCAATAGGAGAGACAAACCACCTGAAGAATAATGGGCTTCTTACACAGTTTACACATTAGCTCTTTACCTTTGTAACTGATCAACACAAGCTTCCACTGGAATTATTATTTTTTAAATTATTTTATTTATTTGCAATCCAACTGTTGCCTCCTCTCCCATTCTCCCCTCCCTCAGTTCCTCATCCCATTTCTCCTCCCCCTTGCTCCCCCTCTCCACCCTACCAGGCCTCCCTCCTCCCTGGGGCCTCATATCTCTTGAGGATTAGGTGTGTCTTCTCTCACTAAGGCCAGACCAGGCAGTCCTCTGCTGTATATGTGCTGTGGCCGTGGACTGGCCTCTGTGTGATGCCTGGTTGGTGGCTCACTGTGTGAGACATCTCGAGGGTCCGAGTTAGTTGAGGCTACTGGTCTTCCTGTGGAGTCACCTTCCTCCTGTAGTGGTGCTTTTTAAATGTGACTAACATTTGCAATCAGTTAATGTCGAGAAAAACAAGTACTCCACGATGTGAGAGAAGTTCATCCAATAGATGAAGACAAAAGCAAGGACACTCTTCTGAAGCCAAGAATTTTTGTCTCCAGACTGTAACATAAACATTTTGAGTCTCTGGGAGCTACCAGGAGTCCAGGTTATTTGAGACTGCTGGTCTTCCTATGGGGTGACCATCCTCTTCTGCTTCTTCCATCCTTCCCTTTATTTAACAATAGTTGTTCTCCAACTTCAGTCCAGTAGTTGGATGTAAGTATTGCTTTTTAAAGAAACTGCCAACAAGGCCTAACATGATAGGTCCCGCAAACATTCAACTTTACTAAGCGGCCTCAGGTCTGGCATGTTTATAATATTGCTAAGGTATTATTGCCAAGACTAAAGCTAGGGCCTGCAATTGTAGTTCAAACTCTGCACTGTTTCCCTACACTGGACAAACTGGGTGGATATGGCCTGCTGAGATGATGTTTTTTCTTGGGTTATTATGCCCTTCATGTGCCTTTGATAAAAATCTACCTTCTCTACAGTAGCTGGAGCATGTTAAGCACTAACTGAATATTTGCTGAAGAAATGAATGACTAGTGCCTCGTGGGAGACTTTCAAGGTCCTCTGGAGTGTGGCTCTATCCTCACATATCTCTTTAACATTGTAAGCATTGGACACTCATGACAACTCTTGAACTTTCAAGGCATTATGAAAGAGTTCCAGCTTTTTAAAGAAAGCATCTATTAACTTTCCATTCAATTACTTATCATCTTTAGCTTTTCTGCATTTAAGGTTTTATTAGTGCTGTTCTGTCTGCCTCAATAAAACTATTTCCTTCCTTGCATGTCAAATGTACTCTTTATAATCCCCCAGGATTCAACTCACATATTACCTTGTCCACCAAAAAACCAATTATCTAACTACTCAAGTGTAAAATGATCTCCACCTTCTCCCTGACAGTTATTATTAATTACATCATATTTCTCCCCCCACCACAGGAGCTGTGCTTTATCTGTAGATTTTCTGGTTTGATATTACTATAAGATACTGTTATGTAAATAAGTAGTTTTCTCTTTTTATGCTGTATAAATTCTTTGATGCTATGGCCTTTGTATTGTTCTTTGTATTTCTTGTGCCCTTCACAGGCCTGAAATTGATGTTTATTTTTTCCTGTGGCTGTTCCTTAGTCAGTGTTTACTCACTGACTGATGGATAGGTTACTAGTCATTTTCTTCCCTATATGTCTTGCCTAGATTTCTCCAGCTATTCAGTAAATGTTGATTTGTTGTCTAAGCATAGACTGATTGATTAGTAATGTAGAAAGAAAACTAAATATTTTGCCAGACACTGACAAAAGAGATGTTCTTAGGCACTGAGGAGTCACACAATTAAGTGATGGCATATGGCCTTGCAGTAAAAGGCTGTGTCTTTATACCTTTTCTTACACACTGTTTACATCAGTCCTGGGCTACTCTGTTTTATTGTCATGGCTCAACATAAAGATTCTTAACAAGCAGCGTGTGAAGGTTTATAACTTCCATAAATGTATCTTGGCATCTCCAAACACCACATTTGAAGCATAAAGAAAGCTGTGTAGTTAATTAAGCAAAGTAGAATATTCTATTCGACCCAGGCTTTCCTAACTGCAATCCTAAAGAAGAAATTCTTCCAACTGGAACATGATGTCAGAGCTTTGAGCTTTGTTAGTCCTGAAAAGTTGTTGGGCTACAGAGGTACATACACAGTTTTCATTTTTGAACTTGAATATCTAAAGAAAACTTATAAAGCAATGCCCATAGAGCCACAGCAGCAGCAGAATGACCAAGTGTATATTCTATTGAGGGAAGGGTCAGGCAGGGCTTTTAGTGTCTTACTATTTGCCTTCACCCAGGAAGCAGCACAATGGCTTCCCCAAGTCTTAAATGTTGAATGCCCGTGGAACAGAAGAGTGAAGCTAAACTTGTGCAAGGTGAAAGTGTAACGAAGGCTATGGTTGTGGGTTGGAGATGTAAAGGAGGAAGAGAGCCAAAGCAACAATTCCCTGTGCACATTCGTTTTGCCCGTAAGCTATCTCCAGCTTCCCTGCATCCCACTCTACCCATGATCCTCTGCTGAGAAAGAATTCTGTCTTTGTGGCTAAGGTCTACAGCGATGAAATCCCCTCAAGTCCTGACTTCATTTTGGAGAACCAGTACCTAAAAGTAAAACAGTCTCGTCAGGTTTCTGAAGATAGTCACCAGCTTCCAGACCTCTTAGAAAATAAAAGGGCGTCTGGAGACATCGCTGGGCTCTGGCACTCTTCAGAACTGTAGAGTCCAGGGTGTGACTTAGCTCACTTGGATATGACTTTGGTGAGAACTTTGACAGCAGTGCCATTGCAGCTGTACTTGCTGGTGGGCTATCGGTGGGAATCACAGTGTGAGTTGCTTTTGCAACATCTGTGGTATTCCCTCTCAACCAGAATATTTCATATATCTATATCCCCAGGGTTTCAGGAAATCCAACTCTCAAACATTGCATACCGGGGTGGGGGCACTTAAGCTATCTCTACAAGCACTGTCTCCAGCCTCTGAGTCACTTTTTTTTTTTTTAAAGATTTATTATTTTATGTATGTGAGTACGCAGCTGCTCTTTTCAGACACACCAGAAGAGGGCATCAGATTCCATTACAGATGGTTGTGAGCCACCATGTGGTGGCTGGGGATTGAACTCAGGACTTTTAGAAAAGCAGTCGGTGCTCTTAACCGCTGAGTAATCTCTCCAGCCCCCTGAATCACTCTTTATATTATAGTGCAGACACATGAGACCCATGGATGGTGTCTTGATTTTGCTTTTACTTAACTGTATATGACTATGTGATGATCTATGTTCTTGTACCTAAAAAAAAAAAAAATGAAAATGAAAAAAGAAAGAACAATATGCTTGATATAACACTTATATAACAGCTGTTCATAAATAAGATGAAGTTTGATAAATGTGTAGAAACTTAAAAGTTGTCACTAAATTTAAAAAAGCATTACATAGTGAAACCATTTGTTTCTATATATTTTTAAACAAAGTTTATGAACTATTCAAACTTTTTAAAACTTTTAAAAATTGGTTGATTACAATGATGATTGAAGTGTGTGTGTGTGTGAGAGAGAGAGAGAGAGAGAGAGAGAGAGAGAGAGAGAGAGAGAGTATGTGTGTATGTATGTGCATGCATGTGTGATATATGTAAGTGTGTGTAGTATGTGGTTGGGGCACTGACTCTTTACTTCCCCGTTTATCTGGCCTCCAGAGGTACAACACAGATAGACAGGCTAGGAGCTGTATGTACCTTTGTCTTCTAAGCTATTTCTCGGGTCCCAGAATTGAACTTCAGTGCAGTTTTGAAAATGAGAAGGCATATTATCTTAGAGATTCAACACTAACTCTTTCTGTGTTTGTGCTCACTCTCCTTATGATGAAGCACAGCTATGTAACCTAGATTCATAATGAGAATCTCTGGGAGTTGCCTTTTGCTTTGCTTCTTACTAGCTGCATGGGCGTGGATAGGCCACTGGTCCTCAACCTATCTCCGGCTGTATATTTTATATTTTCAAAACGGGAGGAGCAACTCTTCTCCTTGACTAACTCAATAGTAAACTACGTAACACACCAGAAAATAATGGAAAGTAATATTTATGGAGCGCTTATACTGAAAGTAAGTTGAAATAAATTTGTTGTACACATTGTCTGCTTTCATGCTCCATCTAAGGCTAACCACTGAGTTGTGTTTTCTATGTATTCCACAGGTGCAGAAACTGAAGTTCAGGGAGCTTAGGGGAGTTGCTTTAATTCCTAAACCTGTCATCAAAGGGAAGAACCCAGATATGAACCTTAAACCTAACAGCTGCACTGGTAAAAATTCAAACTAACTTACATGCATCTTTCGTTTCGTCTTGCCGACTTTATTCTACTTTTCTTTCCTATTCCTTTACTTTCATCTCCTGTCTTATTCTACATTAGGCAATGACTGCTGCCACAATTTGTCCTGATTCACTGGAGTGAAGTTCAGGGTTGCTAAGAAACAAATCAGCGATTAAGAAAGACAATGACAGTCCATTGTAACTGTGTTAGAGGGACTCTGTATGTTTTCTGGGAATGAGACAATGAGCAAGGAGTCATCTCATGTCAGAAGAAACATATTATAAATACAAGCAACATTCAGAGGAGAAAGTCAATTAGTGCCAGAAGAAAGGTCATGTTCTTTACACCAATGTCCACGAACACTAGGACTCACCTCTTTCTAAACCACCACAGTCACCCAGCATGCTGCAACTCGGCGAGAATGGGGTGTGTGGCATGAGGAGTCAAAAGACAGGCAGTGAGACTTGGGAAAGAAGTCAAAATAAGTTTAGCTACATCCTCCCCCTCCCTCAGATGCCCTCTCAAGAACTTAATTCCTTCCAGCTTCATAAAGCTAAAAAGTATTTCCTGTCAAAGCATGCCCTTCGATGGGTAACGAAAGGATAGGGGGAATCTTCTCCTTTTTTTTCACAGATGGTGATTTCAAGTCCCCACCTGATCAGAGCCTAGAGACCTGACAGAAAAATGCAAGTCACAACCCAGGAAGCAAACAGAGCAACCCACAGCATCCAGAGATGGAATTATAAAATCTCCAAAAACTTTCTTCACTGCCTGAATAAACAGGTTACTCTATTTGCACTTTCTTGTCCCCACCCACCCCCCCTTTTTTTTTCCTATTTACTGAAATTTAAAAAGAGCCACAGAAAGTCCTGATTACATAAGGGCTTACAATTACATCTATAAAAATTATTTTTTTCTTTACTTACAAGCTAAATTATATTGTAACCAGGGTCTAGTTTCTATGTGTTTTATTCAACAACAACAAAGAATAGACAGAAAGGAAGTTTTTGAAGCTGTGGGTAATGAAAATAATAAACAACATATTTTCCAGATTAAATTCTGGCTTTGTCCCAGAGCCCCATAGAAATGCATTCAAAATGCACAGAGAACTCCAGAGCACTTGAACTTCAGAGCCCACAAGTAATTCTATGGAACTCTAATTAGTCTTCTCTGCAGACCACGTTTTTAAAAGCTATAGGATTAATGTCACTCCATTTTCCAGACCCACACATCTCCAAAGCTAGGGGGGAAAAAAGTCATTTCAGAAGGATAATAAATACTACTTACAAACAAGACTGGAAAAGCTGAAAAGGGTGGAGACTGGAATGGGGTTGGGGGGTGGGGAGACAAACTCCTCAGTTACAATCTTTTAGGAAAAAAAAAAAAAAAAAAAAGACAAATGTCAAATCAACTTGCTCCACTAGACTACAAAAGCAGTTTGGAATGCTGGGCGGATGCAAAAGGGATAAAGCAAATGTGGAGGGGGAGGGAAGAAGGGTCCGATAAAGTTTCTGGCTACAATACAAGAGACGTATCATTACCATATGATCTAATGTGGGTGTCAGCTGGATGCGCTCACTCAGTGAAACCTTACTTCTTAACTGTGCTATGGAGTAGAAGCAGGAGGTTTTCAACCCAGTGACAGTCCCAGGGCAGCACCACCCCCTCCTCCTTTCCACACCTGCAAACCCTTTTGCTTGGGCTGCATAGTTAGTGTTAATTACATCGCAGCTTTGAGGGCTCCTGTGGCAAATACCCGGATTAAAAGGTACGGCTTTCAATAATTGTCCTGAACTCTGCTACAGGCTAATAAAGCTTCTGTCAACTGGAGGGCAGAAGAAAATATCTGGTGAGAAAAAGGAACGGGAAGGAAGCTGTGCTAAACTTTTAGTAATCTTTATACAACATTAGAAATGAATTGCTTGAAAACAGAAGTTAAGTACTCGGTTTAAAAAAAACAAAAACAAAACTGGTTGAAGGCATTGGTTTTGTGCTCTCGCTTCTGTTTTTTCAAATATGCTTATTAAAAACTTGTAACCTAACACCTTGACTTGTCTATATTGATATTTTTGCATTTGTACTGATGAAATGCTTTGCTCTTTATAAACTGTTAGCAGAAACGTATTCGTAACTAGCATATTGCTTGTGCCTAAATTAGGTATTTAAGGATTTCTTCTCGTGCTGGGTTCTTGCATACTTCACGAATATTTAAAACCTCAGCAAGACAAGTCTGGCTGTAGAAATATAATGCCTACTTCTGCAACATCAGAAATGAATAGGAATTATTACCAGAAAGGTGAAAAGGAACACAGGAAATATTTATTATGCTAAAGATCTGAGATAATACAGTTGCATACCTCTTTGGCTATAAATGTTTCTGTCAATATTTTTAATGCAAATTAACCTTTCTTAGGAGGTGCATTCACTATGAGGTGAGGGTGGGGGTTGACTCTTATTTTAACTTAAAGTAGAGTAAGCAGAGGACCTCTGGTTACTTGTGCCCCAGTGTGTGACCCCAGTGGTCTCTGTGCCTGTGGCTTTTTCTTCCTGCAGCTGTTTATTTTAGCAGAACTCCCCAAAAGAAACATGGGTTTTATTGTAGCTCTTGTTTATGGACAAATGTATTTTTATTGCTTATATTTTAATTGTTCCTATTGTTACTGAAGTTTTGAATCCACATTATAATGAGGGATTTACAGATTTGCTTCATACATACATGTGAAGTTTTAACTCTGAAACACCTAACAATGGTATAAGTATGTTTATACAAAAGTTAACCTGGATGAAATAGCTAAGTAAATAAATAAAGGTTATTTAGGGGCCAGACAGATTAATTTTGGTGAGACATTTCTGAACTAAAACAACTCTTTTTATTGGAAGAATGGCTTTACAAATATTTGAGAGGAACAGTTTCCACGAGATATAGTGTTGCTTCAGTTACAACCCCTTTGTTTGTAAATTGCTTTTTGCTGTTCTAGTTGCCATTTATCACAAAAGAAAAAAAAAAAAAACTGAAGAAATGTTGAGGACCAGTGACTCTTAAATTTTCTCTTAAGTTAATTGCTCTGAACATGATGGATCTTTGAGTAGTATAAAAAAAATATTTTAAAAGGAATTTCATGGGAGAACTGGAACAAAATTTATATGCATGTTTTTTTGGGATAACAGAGTTCAAAAACATGCATACATGCATACACACTTGGACATACACACACATACACATGAGTGTGTGTGTGTGTGTGTGTGTGTGTGAGAGAGAGAGAGAGAGAGAGAGAGAGAGAGAGAGAGAGAGAGAGAGAGAGAGTTACTGAAGGGGTATGCAGTCTGGCTGTATCAGGCTTTAGTCTAAAGGAAGATTGAGCTGAGAATTTGTCCTGTTTTAATAGGGTAAACAAATATAAATAATGATGGTGCTCCTCAGAGCCTGGGCTCAACATTTCCTTTTCAGGGTTGATAGGGAAGTCACCAGGCATGCCTGCATTGGAGAGTGGATTACAAAGAGACATCTCCAGAAATGGTCCTTATTCATGTTAAATCTGAGATTACTTTGTTTCATTTTTTTCTTCTTCTAAAATTACACGGCATTAAATATGCAAGGCCAGCAAACTTGTGGTAAACCATAAACATTGTATTTCAATGTGAAGCAGATAGAAGTCTTCTCCTTTACTGCAATCCAAATAAACATCCCTAAACAATAACCTCCCTTTAAGAGTAGCTGAGTGGGATTGGGTTGCTAGAGGACACTTGTCCTTGAACTTGAGGCAGTTGTGTGAATCACAATCTTTATGATTTTTTTTTAATTGAAAAAAAATCACAATTCTGTATGGAATGTTCTGTTTTACCCACACTGCAGTATTAAATATAAATTAAAAATGAACGTGGAATTTTTTTTTAACTTGTAAAACATATGTGCATTTCCTAGTGTATTTGGAAAAAGTGTCAAGGCTATACATTCTGTTGTACATTATATGGAAACATAGTAGCAAGTAAATCCAAAAGAGCATTGTATTTGCAGAGATGCTATCTTGAGATCATGAGTCTGAAAACGATGCCTTCAGGGCTTAAGGATTACTTCTAAGAGCTGAAGAGGGATCTTAAGCCATGTCAGTCCAGAAATAGGTTGCTTGATCTCTCTTTTGAGTGTTCATTTTGAGTTATTTAATTAATATCCAAATAACTAGAAATTTGCTGTGAATATACAATTTGGGCTTCAAGACATCAGACTTGTTTGGTTTCTTGGGGCCAGCAGAATGTACTGTGTTACTAATAAACTGATGGTAGCTGAGTCACTTGTGTTCAAAATATTGTGCAAGGCATGGGTGAAGAACAAGGAATAATAAGGCACGCCCTGAGGGGGAACATCCACTAATATTGGGGCAGGGTAAATACAAAAAGCACATTATAACATGTGATAAGTTCATTAAAAGAGGTCAGACTATCGTGCTTCAGATCACAGGAGCGGTAAGGAGCAGCTCAGAGGAGAAGTGAGGAGAGGCAGGGGCGGGAGACCCAGAATCTCACGTAATCTTTAAACTTCTTCAGAAGGTAGGTAATCAAAATGGCAAAGATGTCTAAGTGTCCGGGTTGAAGTGACGTCTTGGGGAGAGAGAAAATGCAGAGAATTGTATCTTTAAGTACCAATTGATAACCAAGTAATGACTGGCTTCACATACAACTCAGGAACCCATGGTTATCATCGACAGGTCATAAGATGGCAACAAATTGTGCCAGTAGATCTGTACAAGGAGAACCTTAAATTTTATACAATGGCTTGGGCAGCAACATGGAAGAAGATGATTTGAAATAATAGAAATGTTTAGAGCAGAAACAAGTTGGAGTCTTTTACAACAATTTTATGGGGTGGTGGGTGAGACCAAAGGAAACACAGGAAGATCTGGAGGTGAGCAGGGCTTAATGAGGTGTCTCTGGAAGAACTTGGAGATTTCTTAGTACAAAGTCACAGTTTTATTTGACTGTCATATGACAACACTGAGCCAGCATGGTAAATACAACCACGATTTCTTATTCAAGGACACCCCGCCAGTGATTTGGCAAGTCGTCTTCATCCATACCCCAAAATGAGACACACTATTTCATACTGTTTGAATTTCTACTGGCAAGGAAATGATTTACTTATGCCTGTAATCACCTTTACCTCCTTTTAAAGACCTTTTCGTGAATGTTTGACTTCATGACAAATGTAATTTTCTATACTTTTTCTCTGTACTCTCTCTGCTATGAGATATTATGTAGCAAATCGCACATAAATCAAGTGGCATCCTTGCTCAGAAACCCTTGTCTTTGTTTCCCTGGTTCCCAGGTGGTGAAAATACATGAGATAATCATGAAGGCAACTCTCATCTTCTTCCTTCTGGCACAAGTCTCTTGGGCTGGACCATTTGAACAAAGAGGCTTATTTGACTTCATGCTAGAAGATGAGGGTTCTGGTATAATCCCTTATGACCCTGACAATCCCCTGATATCGATGTGCCCCTACCGATGCCAGTGTCATCTTCGAGTGGTGCAGTGTTCCGATCTGGGTAAGTGAGTCTGGCCAAACGTATGCCTCTTCCTCATGGAACTGATTTCTCTTGAGTGCTTGGCCCTTTCAGGTCTCATCTCTGCAATTCCAGAAGTAAGAGACACACCCCTAATGAAGAGTAGGGCAAATAGTCAAGGAGAAAAAGAATTAACTTTGAG
Organism: Mus pahari; assembly: GCF_900095145.1. Lineage (NCBI taxonomy): Eukaryota > Metazoa > Chordata > Mammalia > Rodentia > Muridae > Mus > Mus pahari. The sequence goes on along the minus strand of NC_034598.1, from coordinate 77,569,689 downwards.
GCTTTCCACACTACACTGCCTCACCTCTAACCCTTCTCAATCAGGTCTATAAAGGTTTGTAGTGAATCACTTAAAAAAAATACCTTAATAACTTGAATAGAACCCCTTTTTGCAGAGTAAAATGTCTACCAATACATCATCTATATTGTGTTTCCAGAGGGATGTTTATTCTCTCCCATTTTCATTTTTGTTTCTTTTTCTAAATTATTGATTTGTTTTCCTAAGATGTTAGATACTATGAAAACGGGGAAAGTCCCTTTACTCCTTACAGGCTCCAGCCAACAGAGATTAAACATTACTAACTTGCAAAATACATAGTTATCAGAAGCAAAATGAGTTGGATTGTGCAACAGAAAATTATCTTCAAGATGCATAAGTATTCCCTTTATTCTCTGGTCTGGGTTCCCATGTAACTTGGGCAGCTGGTTATGGTCTTTAGAACTATTCAAAAGAAATATTTATAACTACAGCACAACGTAAGTATCTGGTATAATCTCATGTTCTGAAACTTCAGCCTAATACACTAAAGACAGCTGGCTTATCTGTTTGCAAGTAAAAATTGGCCTGGAGTTCCAAGAGCCACATGACTAGAAGATAAATCTTCAGAAAGTTTGGAAGCCCAGCAGTTGAGCCAAAGGTTAATGCATTTGCTTCCCATGGCAGCTGCTTTCCCCTTTTTCTCTTTACTTGTATATTTTCTTATAGCAAAGGAAAACATGATCACAGGACTAGTTTTCTTTTCTTTCTTTTTTTTTTTTCTGTATGTCTTGCTTATAGAAGAAATACCACAGCATAAGAAGGTCCTTCACGGAGAAGCCCCGTAGTTATTCAGGGCAAATTGTTAGTCATATTTTGCAGAGAAATGGTTAGTAATATTAACTAGGGAAATGCGCTATACAGAGGAACACAGACAAACTTAGAAGTAAGCTGTTCCGCATCAACAACCAAGAAACACTTGTCTCAGTTTTCAGTGCGGACACTAAAACGCCAGTGAGGATGTACATGGAGGCTTTCAGGAGGCTACACGTAGTTTCTCTGGTTGCTCATTGATCTGCTAAGTACATTCTTCCCTGTGATGGATCAGTGGCATTCCAGATGTGGGAATATACATTATTATCAGTTTCCTTAGAACTACCATTTTCAGAGGTTTTAATGAGACAAGACAGATCCAATGTTCAAACTTTTGTCAATATTGATGATATAGTATTTAATATAAGTAATTTTCTGTTTAAATGCCTGACTGTGTTTTTCTCTAGGGCTGAGGTTCTCAACCTTCCAAAATGCTGTGACCCTTTAATATAGTTCCTCATGTTGTGGTGAACCCCAGTGATAAAATTATTTCTTGTTGCCAATTTCTAACCGTAATTTTGCTACTCTTATGAATTGTAATGAATATACCTCTAGAGATAGAAATTTGTTACAGGAGTTTTGACACAGAGGTTGAGAGCCAATGCTCTAAGGGTTATTTGTGTCAGTGTTAAACCACATTGATCCTTAAACAGTCTTTTCAATGAGAGTAAAGGAAAAATGAGAATCTAAAGCTCTGTCATTTGTTTATAAGGAGATGGGAAAGCTTCTGGAAGATGCCTGGGGTGTTTGGCTCCAGTTATCTTCAGTGTAGCATCATTCCCTGGTTATCTAGAGCACAGAGGACTGGGAAAGTACACATGAATTTGCCAAGTACTTCTGCATATTTTGTTAAAATTTAGTTTGTGATTTAAACCAGAATTCCGTGTGAGACCCATAGTTCCATTCTATCTTTATCAGATAAAAAACTATTTTGGAAAACTAATCAGCAAATGTAGTCTATCAAATTAAGAAGTCCAGTTGTTACCAAAAAGAAAGGACAATTCATTCCTTTCATATTTGCTATTAATGGATATGTGATTTTTATATACATTGCATATATTATATTACCATGAAATATTTTGATACACATATATATTGAGTTATGCTTTAATCTGTTAAACATATCTATCATCACAAACATTTAGCACTTACCCGTGAAGATAATCTTTCCAAAGCCTTTCCTCTAGCATTCTGAAATATTTGGTACACTATACTAATCTAGAGGTGCCTGATTGTGTAATATGCCACAAAACATCATTCTCTAACTGAACTTAGTAACCTTGGGTTATCAGACTTTCCTCATTAACCCTTTCCACCTACCCCTGGTCAGCACCATTCTATGCTCAACTTTTATAAGATCAGTTTGTATATATTCCACAGAGGAGTGAGACCGTACAGTACCTGTCTTTCTGTTTCTTGATTGATTCACTTAACATAGCTCTCTCGTGTTGCAAAAGATAGGATTTAACAGTTTTAATGAACCATGGTCTCTTGTATATGTATACCACAATTTCTCTAACCATTCATAAGTTAACACATACTAGAACATAGTATTGTATTAAATTACAAAACTTTCATCTAGAAAATGGAACAATAGATGTGAGAGACAATGGGAGAACATATTTTTAACTATACAACTATGAGTTTTTTCTTTTTTTTCCAGAAGAAATAAGGAACTTCCCAAATCCACTAACAAAAAATTTATATATATATATATATATATATATATATATATATATGAATTTATATATATGAGAGAAAGACACACACAGAGAGAGAGAGAGAGAGAGAGAGAGAGAGAGAGAGAGAGAGAGAGAGAGAGAGAAAACACCAGAGAGACACATAGAGAGAAACTGAGGAAGATTGAGGAAGAGACAGAGAAAGACAGAGAAACGGAGAGGAGAGAGACAGAAACACAGAGAGAGGTAGAGAGAAATGAAAAAGACAGAGACAGAGGTCAAAGGTCATCCTAAGGAAGGAAGGAACTATTATCAAAATAAAAGGTAAAGACCTTTTATTGCTGCCATAATTTCACACCTCCGTTTATAAACATCGAGGATTAGCTTTAGTCTGAACTGTTAGTGTCTTGCCATCAAAATGGTTCTTACCTCTAAGGTATTATTTCCATCTCAGTGTTTTGAATAAGAACAGAGAGTCTCAGTATTTGAACTTGACACTCAATCTGAGAACAGAGAGTCTCACGTGTTTGAACTTGACACTCAATCATCTCTAATTCATAGCTTGATTAATTTTGATGCAAGTCACTCTGAAGCTAAAAACTGTCTTAACATATCTGATATTTTATTGATTTACAAAAAAAACTGGAGTTTTTAAATAGAATTTTTAAAAATTTTATTTAATGTCCTCATTAAACAGAATTAAGTTGATTAAGGGCAGATGTGCGTATAATCATTTGTTGGGAAGCATCTGCTAACTGACTGAAGGCTTTCTATCCACACATGGACCTCTGTAGATAAACTCTCTGAAAATCCAGAACTTCATGGAACAAAGATGCACACAACAGTAGAGATTACTCACAAGATGAACTAACTCAAGGTTAAGATGTTTACATAAAAAAAAAAATCTGTGTTTGCCATACCTGCAAAATATATTTTAGTTTCCAGGGTAATCTTTATTAATAATTGTAATGTAAAGAAGAGAAAAACAGAGAGATGTAGATTCTAATCATCAGGAAAAAAATGTAGCTTAAATTTACTGTATTGATACAAATCATAATAGGAATTGAGACTAGCTCTACCTGTGATAGATAATTAATTTGTAATTTGATTTAATGATTTCTCATACAGGGTATCTTCTAAAAGGTTTCATTTAAATATCCTTTCAGGGGGACGTATGCTTTGTGAACATAATGAAAAAGACAAAAAAAATTATTAAAATTAAAATAATAGGAAAAAACTTATGGAAATATCTCAGCATTCACATGGTAATTCACCACCATCTGTAATTCCAGATCCAAGAGAGATCCAATATTCATTGAATGGCACTCCATCATCACTAGGCACACATGTGGTACAAAAACATACATGCAGGCAAAAATCCACATACATACAAATAAAATCATTCTTAAAGTTTTTTTTAATAAAATGAACTTTTAACTCACTGAAGAACTTCAGCTAGTTCATTGAACTACATTAATTATTATATGCACCCTCTCTCAAAATAGCTTTTAGTTAATTTCCAGAAATTTCATATAACACATAATATATAATAAAATAAATAGTGACAATTAAATAAAATATTCATGAGTAAACTCTAAAAATAACAATAGCTTCTTGTGTATATTACCATTCATTCTGTAAGTATTGGCATGCTTATTCCATTCCTAGTTATTATTCATTATAATCCATGTCGTACATATATTGCACAGTTCCAGGGAGATGGCAGTATCACCAGTGACTAAATTTAGGGTCTTGCATGTTTACACACTTGCAGTGAGCAGTGAACTGGGTCCACTCCAATTTTAAGATTCCCTTTAGTCTTTAAGTTGTAGTTCCACAAATTTTCCTTCATGTTCCTTCAAAGTCATTTCTTGAAAAGGTTGAGGTTCCAACTTTATGGTATTATCTTGACTCATTTCAAGTGAAAGTGTAGATCTATTAGTCAAATTCAAAATTAATTTGTGTATAGGTTTTGGTCAATATCTCTCCATGAATATATATCTTTTTCCCCATCCAGCAGCTTATAGTTTATCCTTCTCCAGGATAAGTAGATACCATGGAAAAAAGTACCCAGACCCCAGGGCCATGTAAAAACAGAGAGAACAAACAATCTTTTTCAGACATACATGTGACTAAAGATGCCTTAAAAAATATGTCACAGTCAAAGAAGAGGCAAAAATTCACAGGTGAAGACAAAGGACACAACATTTTTGATGGGGGAGATTCATTTGGTAACTGAAAACTTAGGACTAAAATGAAGAAAGTTTTGACATAATACATGGAAGGAAAAAGAACATCTTAATATAAAAAAATAGGATGCAGAGAGGTTTTATAGCACAACATAGCAGAATAAACATTTTAAGAGCATGCTCATGAAGTCTTCAGTGCATGATTACAAGGAGCTTGATTTTTTTAAATTTAATTTATTTTTCTTTATTTACTTTACATCCCAATCACTGCTCCCTCCCTGTCAACCCTTCCAAAATATTTCCCTCATCCCCTTCCTCTTCTCCTCTGAGCAGGTGGGGATACCCCTAGGTATCCCCTGATTCCGGTACTTCAAGTCTAGACACTTCCTCTCCCATTGAGGCCAGACAAGGCATCCCAGTCAGAAGACCATATCCCATGGACAGGCAACAGCTTTTGCTATATGCCCCATTCCAGTTGTTCAGGGTCCACATGAAGACCAAGCTACACATCTGTTACATATGTGTGGAGGCCTAGGTCCAGTGTGTGTGTGTGTGTGTGTGTGTGTGTGTGTGTGTGTGTGTGTGTGTTTTGGTTGGTGGTTCAGAATCTGACAACCGCAAGAGTCCAGGTTGGTTGACACTGTTGGCCTCCCTGTGGAGTTCCTATCCCCTTCGGGCCTGCAATCTTCCCTCCTATTCTTTCATAAAAGTCCCCAAGCTCCATCCACCGTTTGACTGTGGGTGTCTGCATCTGTCTGAGTCAGCTGCTGGGTGGAGCCTCTCAGGACAACTTGCTCCTGTCTGCAAGCATAACAGAGCATGATTCATAGTGTTAGGGGTTGGTGCTTGCCCATGGGATGGGCCTCAAGATAAGCAAGTTGATTGGTCATTCCCTCAGTCTCTTCTCTTTCCCCATGCCTGCATTTCCTGTAGACAGGGATGAAGTTTGGCAGCTTGATGTTTTATTAGTAATGTGCCAGAAAGAAACCTATGCATGAAGCATCCAGAAAACCTTCATAATGAAAAGCAAAGCAAAACAACAACATAAACCACTTCTCTATTTATCCTGCATTTGCAGGTGAACAAGCAAAGCCTTTACAAAGATGAGAATGCATGCCATAAGCCTGTGGTCTCTAAGAAGTGTAGGTTCAAGGCACTGTCGGGCAGATAAGTATTTGTAGAGGAAAAACCTTGAGTGAGCTCTAAAGGGTAATAGAGTCAGACAACGGGTGAATATAGTTTCTCACAAAACATTCATGGTATGAACCAAAATGAATTTCTAGGAATGAGTATGGGTGCTCCCGATGAGGTGGTACTCACATGTATGAATAGCAAAGCTGATGTTTCAATGGCGCGGACTCAGACCATCTTGGTTATTGGTCTAGTTTAGCTAGGATCTATTATGGAAGTTTTACTTCTCTTGTCTTGTTTAGTGAGGATTAAAAAAAAAAAGAGGGTTGACTTAGATTACAAGTTACCTCCCTCCCCTCCCCCTTTATTCCTGAGACATTTTTCTTTTAGACAAGAACTCAGTATGTAACACTGGCTGAGAACAAATCTATCACAAATACAGTTGAAATAAAACTTAACAAAATAACACGATCTTCCAGCACCAATCAAGTCAGCTTTAAAAGGAGTTCTATTTAAAAGTAAATAGATAGATAAATAAATAAAAGCAGAGAGAGAGAGAGAGAGAGAGAGAGAGAGAGAGAGAGAGAGAGAGAGTAAGAGAAAGAGAGAGGGGGGAGAGAGACAGGGAGAGAGGGAGAGAGGGAGAGAGAGACAGAGTGAGACTGAGAGAGAAAAATAGAGATATTTTACATTAAAAGTATTCAGATTAACTTATCTATTTTTCTTATTTGAATGTAGTCTACTAAACAACCTCATTATAGAGTACCCAGGAAACAATAGAATAGCTGACATTAAAGGCTCTTTCCCTTTATGATGTTCTAAGAGCTCATATTATGGGTAATTTACCCATTACAGTGGGACACTTTATCTAGATATAAAATGTATAGAATTAGGGGGAGGAATCTGGTATGAGAACAATTTTTCTTTTTTACGGGGAGCATATAAAGAAACGACACATGAGATATCATGTTGAAAGCCTAGAGGGTTATCTTTTAGTCATGTTCATTATTCCTACTGAGGATTTTGTTTGTGCCATTAAACCCTTCCTAAAAGTCACCAGGTAAAGGAAGTTACCACACTGCCTTACATTGCTGCTTCAATCAAGAGATTTTACAGCAAGGTTTTATAAGTTATTATAGTACTGTTGGTAAGGGAATAGCATAACATAACTTTAATTGAAATAATCTCTATAGCTATGTAATTCAAAGTAGTCATGATGAACTTCAGTAAATGAGGTTCACCAAATGAGTATGAATCCATTAGTACTGCAGAGCAGATATGTAAGCATTTTAATTTCATCACAAAATGGACCTCTAAGAGCTAATTTGCCAAATTCCCAAGTCTGAGAGGGTATTTTTCTTTTATGCTCCATCTCCAGATATAACACGTATAACTTAGCTTAAGCAATTTCTGTCATAAAGTTCAAGGGTGACAACATGTACAAAAGGGTGAGCCTTCCAGAGTCAGAGTCCTTTCCTTACGTGCATGAGATGTCACACCATCTTGACACTGTTCAAATGTTTAAGACAGCCTCTAGAGTTTTATCTCCTAATTATACAAGTAAGCATAAAAGGAAATTAAATCTCTGACAGAAAGCAGAAAACAAGCACTAATGAGACACAGAACTGCATTCCAAAGGAAAGGAAATCATGTCTTTTTGTGGTTGGATCACACTAATTATCACAGATTTGGCAAAAGGCTACATCCTCTAATTGCGTGCAATTAGCAAATTGACATTTTTGAAAATGCCTGTGATTACGGTTGTGGAGTACCCTCTGTCACCCTCCCACAAGGTAGCTGTTCTATAGTCTACTTCCCAGTGCTGAACACACGTCAATCTTTCATTTCTATTGGAACCATGTCTGTAATGAGTTCAGTGTTTATAGAGCATCTGATGTCAGTTGAGTATCACCTGCATTTGGTACTGAACTTCACTAAGACACTGGTCATTGCTATGAACAATATTTCCTACTACTACAATTGGAGTGGTAGTGTCTGGACAAGACCAACAACAAAAATAACAACAAAAAATGACCTCTTAGAAATAGTGATTTTTGCCAGGCATGGTGGCACACGCCTTTAATCCCAGCACTCGGGAGGCAGAGGCAGGCGGATTTCTGAGTTTGAGGCCAGCCTGGTCTACAGAGTGAGTTCCAGGACAGCCAGGGCTACACAGAGAAACCCTGTCTCGAAAAACAAAAAACAAAAAAAAAAAAAAAAAACAAACAAACAAAAAAAAAAAACAAAAAAAAAAAGAAAGAAAGAAATAGTGATTTTTAAATGTATGTAATTATCTTGGAAGAAATGGAAGAGATTTGAAATTTGATGGCCATGTGGTTTCTGAGTACATGCTCATTAAAGGTTCAGAACTGGAAAGCTATCTTCCCAGCATAGTTGTTATTATACTCTGTTGTGATTGTACTTATAATGAAAAACTATAGTGAATTGTATTTTTCATGAGTTATACTCCCAAGTGGGTAAAGTCTATTTGATTTGGCTGCGTATGTAGCCTCCAGTCAATGAAACAAAGCATGTTCCAAGGAGTTAGAAATCTTTAGTATTACAAGCTTTATAATGGTGGAAAGCTTGTTTCTATCCAAAATTTAAAAATCTAAATTTTTGTTATGGTATCTGAAAGTAGAGGGATTGTCACACTATATGAGAATAGAATTTCCAAGTTGTTAATTTTTTTAAAAAAGTATATGTGTGTGTGTGTGTGTGTGTGTGTGTGTGTGTTTAAGTGTGTAAGCAGAGGGTGTATGTATACACACCTATTTATACGGATCTGCATTGTGTGGATATAAGTGCCCATGAAGCCAAAGAAGAACTGGAATGACTGCAGCTGGATTTGCAGGCAGTTGTGGCCTCTTGTTGTAGGGGGTACAAATCAAATGCAGACCCCCTGCAGAAACAGTACACGCTTGTAATCACTGAACCGTGTCTCTGAACTCAAATACCCAGTTTTTTTTGTTTTTTGTTTTTTTGTTTTTTTTTTTTTTTTCCTTCGAGACAGGGTTTCTCTGTATAGCCCTGGCTGTCCTGGAACTCACTTTGTAAACCAGGCTGGCCTCGAACTCAGAAATCCACCTGTCTCTGCCTCCCAAGTGCTGGGATTAAAGGCATGCACCACCACGCCCGGCTCCCCAGTTTTTATTTTACTTCCTACATTCCCCAAAATAAAAATAAAGATATGTATTATAGTTGGTCAAATGAGTAGTGAATCATATTTTTGACCATCAAGGACCACTTGGTTGTTATACATCTATATTGATATACTAAAAATCTACATTCCAAAATTAAGGCTTCATGAAATGAGTTTCACAGAACTTATGCCACCAAATTTATCCTACTCAAAAATAGACCTCTTGGTTATAAAATGGCCATTAAAACTGATATTGTCATGGCACTCTAATTCAAATGAAAAGAATTACTCTCCCAAAAGCTTCAATTTTCAATGTATGACCAAGAACCAGGATACAAGTTCAAACGACTAAGGTTTCAGTAAATCCATGTCAGTGTTAGATTTATAAAAGTTGATGCAAACTTGGTTGGAGCCCTCATATTTATAGGGTATTTATATAGGTGGTATAGGTTATAGTTCTAGCACATATTTACAAAACATTTGTTGAGGCTCATCGTGTAGCAAAAGATTAGAGCCTCATCCTAAGAAGAGCATAGACGTCCTCTGTGAGGACCAACAATTGTGTAGGAAACATTCTTAGTTATAACTAAGGAAAAAAAATGCTTGGCTTGGTTAAGATGAAACAAACAGTTTCAACTACAATTGATGTCAGTCTTGGGGGGAAAACACATTACAGACAAACTGAAACCTTCATTCCCTTGTAAACACACACTTTTGATATATTGGAAATGGTTATAATCCAAGTATTTAGTGGGCTTAGACAGAAGGATTGCAGATGGAAGGGTAGCCTACAAAATTAAATATTGTATCAAAAATTTAAAAACAACAATGCTCTTTTATGATACTGCTCTGGGGAATTTCTTCTCAGAGGCTATGCCTTCTTGTTACTCCCTTGCTAGGTCTGGAGAGCGTGCCCTGGGAATTTCCACCTGATACAACCTTGCTAGACCTGCAAAACAACAAAATAACAGAGATCAAAGAAGGGGCCTTCAAGAAACTGAAGGACTTGCATGTAAGCATCATTTTATCTTATTATTTGCTCTAAGATCAGACTCTAATGGTATTTTCTAAAGAAACCTACAGTGAGATCAAAACAGGCTGCTGGAATGAAACAGCACATAACTGTGTGCTTATCTGATTCTCTTCCTGGCAACGACAGGTAAGCAGAGCATCATATTAAATAGCCACTAACAAAAAAAAAAAAAAAATCACCGATATTTCTACATATAATCCATGTGTCTTCACTATTTACTTAAAACATCTTTATACTTTAATCTTTGTCAGTGTTTCCATGAATAAGTAGATGTACTGTCACAAATAGAGAGCATTTTGATTATAGAATAAAACACAGAACTCCTTAATTCTAGTGTTATTTTATGCTTTTGTTTCTTTTGTTGTGATTTATTCTCTAAGGGAGGTGTGAATGGCCTTGCAGATTCTCTTGGTATCAACAGAAAAAGGAATGACCACCTACATGTTGTTCAGTAAATGTAATTCTACACATATATGTATTTATTACTTTGTACTTTGTGTGTGTGTGTGTGTGTGAGTGTGCATGTGTGCGTGTGCGTGTGTGTGTGAGTGTGCATGTGTGCGTGTGCGTGAGTGTGCGAGTGTGTGTGTGTGTGTGTGTGTGTGTGTGTGTTTAACTTACATCTCCTCTACTTTATGTTCAATGTGATATTTAAGAATGCATTGGAAAAGGGAAGATACGTTCAAATGGGCTTCATAAGAACATTTCATAAAGGCCCTCTTCATAACGCAGCTGGAAAATGAGACACGGTGAAGCACTCAAATCCGAAGGTAGTAGGAGGTGGGAGAGCTATGGAGCAGAACACTAGGTCTTCCTTCATTGTCTATATTGCTCAATCTTCTTAGAGTGTGGTAAAGGTACTGGGTTGAGGCAGAGTTTAGCTTCCTCAGACATAGAGTGGTAAGTACCCCAAACAGAAACATATGAACATCCTTGCCTTGGGAAATGTGACGTGACTGAGTCAAATGGTGTCAAGCTTTCTGAAGCAAACCTTTGAAGTCTGACTATAGAGAGCACTGGAATCTCTACAAAATATATCTTTTATTTTTACATTTGATTCCTGAGGGAGAAGTATGATACCTTTCAAAATACCAGTCAACATTTAATATAGGCAAGCCAAGCATCAACATCTAAAGTACATGGTAGTATGAAAATCTCAACCTCTGTACTCTACTGTGGGGCCATTCTCTAAGTACTGAGTGTGGTCCTTGACAAAGCCCATTGAGATGGCCTTAAAGAACACTCTGAGTGTCATGTATGTTGACATAATCAATAGAGATATCAATGCCTACATTGAATGAAAGGTGACATATCTTATTTGAGAGCCACAATGAGAAAGAACGACTGCAGTCACTTCTCTCAACAATGAGACAACACAATTCTTCTAGTGGGGAGAAATGTCAGGGAAGTACATTTGCATTCCATATTAAAATCTAAATTAAAGAGAATTTACAGAAAATAGAACTTCTAGTGATATGGCCCCAACTGTGGTGATAATGGTTCGTAAACATTTTATTTTAATGATGACTGTCTCAACAATATAATTCTGAGGCCTAGGGCATTTATTCACATTTATTTATTATACTCATTGTTGAAATAATTGAGGAAATGCATATTAAAATCGGAAATATATAATAAAATACATCTATAAAATGTACCAGCCTGCTGCTAATTGGTAGAATAGGGAATGTAGAAATAAAAGCAATAATGAAATGCAAAATGGAATAGGCTGATCTGAAAACATTACAAAGTTAATAAAAAATGAGATTTCATAGTGAATTTCTTGACAGCTGAGAAGATGGTAATGATGCTTATCCATGAGACAGTACACTAGATTTGTACAAGAAATCAACTGTTTATCTCAATCTATAGATTCTATATTGATGATGCTAACTAATGTGTAATGTGAAAGGCTTAAAATTAACATTGCAACCATTCAAAAAACTCTGTATCGGTCAGATAAGGTAGTATATATGAAAAAGGTGAGGTCAATTTGTCAATATGTCCCAACATAAACAACATGTAAGTAAGTTGTGAGTGTTAAGAGAAACATCGAATGCCAGTGTATACTCAATTAATAGGTAGGTTTTTAAATTTTCTTTATTATTATTATTATTATTATTATTATTATTATTATTACTATTACTATTATTATTATTTTCTTTATTTACATTTCAAATGCTATCCCGAAAGTTCCCTCTACCCCCCCCCCACCCCCGCTCCCCTACCCACCCACTCCCACTACTTGGCCCTGGCCTTCCCCTGTGCTGGGTCATATAAAGTTTGCAAGGTTTTTTTTTTGTTTTTTGTTTTTTTTTAAACAGCTCAAAGGATTAGCTGGGAATTGAAAGGCAAAGGGGAAAGGGGGTTCACTGTGTAAGAGAAAAGGAAAGGCAGTAAAAAAAAAAAAAAAAAAGGCAATAAAATGTCACAAAGACTGAGTGAGTGAAAGTTACAGGTCTGCCTGAATGAGGAAATGACCTGAGCTGGAGCCAGGAGCTTTTTGGAATGCTCTGCAGCCCTCCTCCTAGGATGCCTGTGAGTCCCACACCCCGCCCAGCTCATGGTTTTCATCTTAAGGCTTCGTGGCAGAGTTGATGGCAAAATCAGCAATATTTGTCTCTGACTCTCTAAGTCGCTGCTAAAACAATTTTAGAAAAGTGAAAATAAAGAACGAGTACCATTTAAATGAACTGATACAGCTTAAAATATAAACTTACTTTGCCTACATTTTATTCCAAATCTGCCATTTTAGGGAAGGAAAGTTACAAGTTTTAGACGTACAAGGGCTATCTGTGTTTGGGTTTGAAAGGTCCTCATAGGAAGACACCCAGTTTCTACAAGGCTTTCCTTAAATTTGCCACAGAAGCCAGGCGTTCTTTCCGTAAGTAAGTTTCCTTCTGGAAGGTTTGTGAAGCCTTCTTCATCTTGGCGAGCCTCTGTTTCTACTTCAAAGTACCCATCCGAAGAAGAGGAGAGTTCATTAGAACCTGTGATCATGCAGGGGATGCCAAACGGCTATTTATCTCCCAGTCTTTCATTCTCTATTCCTCCTTTCCTTGTTATTACGCAAAAAGACGTTATAATTTTGGTTAGGAAAACTGTGTTGGAATGACAAGGGAGGAAAGAAACAAAAGTTTAGTTAGGGTTAAAATAGAAAAGGTCTAAGCAGGGAGAAGTCCTTTTATGCTCCAATTTTTATCTTCATTTACAGCTCTGTGGGTTATTTCTTGAATAGCTTTACAGACCATATGTACATACATGGTACAGCTTTTATATAATAGTAGAGCCATGTTTCTTATGCTTGTTTCAAACTGTAACATTGTAAACATAGCAAGGAAGGGGTTTTAAAATAAAAGTCAACAAAAATTGTCAGCCACTGAAAACTAAAACATAACCTGCGTGGCACTCACAGTATTCCAGGTGTAGGTTTTCATCCCAGGAGGCATTAAGTTAATTAATCCTCCTGGCCATTGTTATTTTATTATCCTGCTCTATAGATAAAGGAACTCAGGTAGAGAGAGATGGGTTGCTGTTTCACACTGCACATAAGAGCCAGAACTTGAGTACAGACGCTGACCTTCTGTACTTAGGAGTATAGCTATGAGATGGAGTCCAATAAGACTCTTGGAACAATACTTGGGACAGCAGAAGTCCTACATAAAGGTCTTTTGGAAAAAATGTATACAATATTAAAAGTCATATTTCAACATTCAACCGAGTAAACCAGGCCGTTTAAACTGGCATTCATACATTGAGCAATGTCAAAATTTCATTTCTATCCTCTATGGCTGGCATTTAAGGCTGCAGAAACTAGGTGCCTAAATTTAAGGGTTTCACATAAAATTAAGGTTCTACAATCTCTAATATCAACAAATGTGGCAGTTTGCCTTTCTGTGCTCTTCTGGCTCAAGACATTGCTCATATTTTCTTTACAATAACTTTCAATTAAAAATATATGATACTTTGTGATTATGTATTTTACTCTTCTACAACTCCTCCCAGATCCTACCCATTTCGCTATCCACCCAACTTCAGGATCTCTCTTTTTTCTCTCTCTCTTTCTCTTCTCTCTCTCTCTCTCTCTCTCTCTCTCTCTCTCTCTCTCTCTCTCTCTNTCTCTCTCTTCCTCCAAAACCAAAAACAATCAAATATTAAAATACATAAATAGAAAGAAAGCAATCTGACAAACAGTATCAAAATAAAACAAAAGATAGAAAATCGAAATAAAACAAAAGATAGGGAATCTGTTTTGTAGTGGCTGCCACCTGGTAATCATGGGTATGGAGCCTGCCTGGAATATAAACGTCATACCTAGTGACCCTCCATTGGACAAAACTTCTTAGTCAGTGTGAGAGTTTTTCTTCACTCCATTATCTCAGTGCTGTTTATTTGTCTGGTTTGAGTGTGTGCTCCCCTTGTGAGTACCATCACAGTCTCTCTCAGTTCATTTGTCTACCAGTCCTGCTGTGTCTAGAAGATTCACTTCCTTGGAATCACTCACTCACCATCTCTGACTCTTTGCAATTTTTCCTCCTTTTTAAAACAAAGATCCCAGAATATCGGGGAGGGCTGTGGTTGCCAAAGACATCCCAATTAGGGCTGCATGCTTCAAAATCTCTCAGTCTCTATGTGTTATTCAGCTGTTGGTATCCCTGTTAATCACCATCTAGTGCAAAAGGAAGTTTCTCTGGATAGGGCTGAACAATGCTCTGGTCTTTGCGTATAGCAATATACCATTAAGTCTCATTTTATTTCTATTATATTTTAGCATATAAATAGTAGTAGATTTTCGCCTAGGTTCATGACTAGGTTCCTTAGTCTCATGTTCTTGGAGATGTTAACAGTGTCAGGTGTGGATTCCATCTTATGGAAAGGGACCTTAAATACAATTAAAATGTGACTGCCTAATCTCATATCATATATACGACAATTGCACCCATAGCTCTTTTAGGCAGGTCCTTGTTGTAGGTCATAGGTTTGTAGTTGGTGACACTGATGACTATATTTCTATAGCCTGCTAGTCATTAGAGGAAAAGCATCTCTTTGGGCACCAGTACTTTTCCTCCACGTTTGATGACATAGTAAGAGATGTCTTCAGGAGTAGGGACTTATCATTGTGGAAGGTGATCAATGACCTTGGTAATACTCTCTGATGGATATTTGGTGTGTATGTGGGGGGCATCTGTATGATGCCTTTGACCAATTATTCCACACAATCCCTGGCACAGAGAGTTTTACTTGGTAACATATTTAGTTGGGACATTCTCTCCAATATTATATGGTGAGTCCATTTAAATTGATTTTTTTTTACTTGTATGCATTTTAGGAAGCTTCTACTGTGTTAGGTTTCCATATAGCTGTTCAAAAAGTCTTTTTTATTATTGATTTACTGGTATATTTCTTTACATCCCAAGTGCTGACCTCCTCCCAGTTACTCCCTTGCAGAGTCTCTTCTCTCATCAATACTACCTTTAGCCTATAAGAGGGTAGATCCCCTACTGGGATAACTCCATGTTCCCCAGACATTATGTCTTTGTAGGATTAGGTACATCCTCTCTCACTGAGGCCAGGCAAGGCAGCCCTCTGTTACACATGTACCTTGGCCTTGGACCAGCTCCTGTATGATTTTTGGTTGTAGGTTCTGTCTCTGGGAGCTCCCATGGGTCCAGGTTACTTGACACTGTTGGTCTTCCTGTGAGGTCACCATCTCCTTTTGAGTCTTCAATACTTCCCCTATAGGGGGTCTCTGACCTCCATCTAATGTTTGGCAGTCGGCTTCTGCATCTTTCTCAGTCAGCTCAGAGTGCAGCTAAGCTAGGTTTCTCTGTCTGCAAGCACAAGGTCCCATCACTAATCATGTCAGGGATAAGTGCGTGACTGTGGGGTGGGTCTCAAGTTGGGCTGGTCATTTATTTGGTCAGCCATTCATTCAGTCTCAGCTGCATCTTTGTACCTGTATTCCTTTTAGACATGCTCAGTTTGGGGTCAAAAGTTTTGTAGGTGGGCTGATGTTCCCATCCTTCCATGGGGGTCCTGTCTAACTACTGTCTCGTCAGGTTCCATATCCCCACTGTTGGGCACTTTCACTAAGGGTCACCACATGGAGTACTGGGAAGGAACCACATCTCAGATCTCTAGGACTTGCTAGAGGTTCCTCACCCCCACCCCCAGCAGCTGCTGCATACTTCTGTTTACTCTCCTTGCCCTCTGGAGAGGAAGGTCTTCACCATCTCTCCTGTCTCCACCATACCTGGCCCTTCCCATTTTTCCCCTCCCTCCCCCTTTCTCACACAGATCCCTCCCTCTTTCTGTCCCCCATGATTATTTTGTTCCCCCTTCTAAATGGGATTGAGGCATCCTTACTTGGGCTTTCCTTCTTGTTTAAATTCTTAGAGCCTGTGGGTTGTATCATGGCTATTCTGTACTTTTTTGGCTAATATCCATTTATCAGTGAGTACATACCATGCATGTCCTTTTGGGTCTGGGTTACCTCTCACAGGATGATATTTTCAAATTCTCTTCATTTACCTTCAAATATTATTCTGTCCGCATTTTTAATAGCTAGATTTTATTCCATTGTATAAAGGTACCACATTTTCATCATCCATTCTTCAGTTGAGAATTATGTGGGATGCCCCCTGTTTCTTGATATTATGAATAAAACTGCTAAAATCATAGTGGAACACATGTCTTGTGGTATGGTGGAGTATATTTTGGTATATGCCCAGGAGTGGTACAGCTGAGTCTTGAGGTAGCTCTTTATCTGAGCCATTCTGACAGGTATAAGATAGAATCTTGGAGTCATTTTGGTTTGCATTTCCCTGATAAGTAAGGACTTTGAACATTTCTTTAAGTTGTTCTCAGCCATTCGAGATTCTTTGTTGAGAATTCTTTGTTTAGCTCTCTATCCCATTTTTATTGGGATATGTGGTGTTTTGTACTCTAATTTATAACATCTGTAACAACAAACCCAACCCATGTATGTCTTTTGGTATCTTTGTTACCTCAGACATGGTGATTGTTTCTAGCTCCATCTAATTTACTTACCTGCAAATAATTTAATCGTTTTGATCAGCTTAATAATATTCCTTTGTGCAAATGTACCATATTTTTCTTTTCTGTTCTTTTTGGCAGATAAACTTGGTAGCTTGGCTTTTTCAAATTTCTGGCTGGCTGTTGTAGAGCAGAAATAAACGCAGTTGAGCAAGTATCTGTGTAGTAAAATGGAGAGTCCTCTGGGTATATGCCTACAAGTGGTATAGCTAGATCTTGTGGTAGGTCTGTTCCCAGCTTTATTGAGGGATGATAGTAACAGTTTCCATAGTGGATTTAGTAGTCGACACTCACATCAACAAGTAATAAGGTTTTCCCCTGTCCCTACATCTTATCCATTGTGAGATCTCATTTGTTTTGTTTGTTTGTTTGTTTTGTTTTTTTAATCTTGGACTTTCTGACTTTGAGTAAAATGAAATCTCAAGATTTTATTTGCATTTTTCTGAGGACTAAGAATACTGAGCATTTCTTCAGGTTCTTCTCAATGATTATTTTTCAGCTTTCGAGAATTCTTTCTTTAGTTCTGTTCTCCATTTTTTGTGTGTTTGTTTATTTGAGCCGACGTTTCTCTCTGTAGCCCTGTCTGCACTGGAGCACACTCTGTAGATCAGGCTGGCCTCAGATTTAGAGATCTGCTTGCATTTGCCTCATGAGTGCTGGAATTAGAAGCATTCATCACCATGGCCAGCTCCATACCCCCATTTTAAATTGGGTTACTTGCTTTCTCCATGTTCAGTTATTGTTATTATTATTATTATTATTGTTGTAGTAGTAGTAGTAGTAGTAGTATACTCTAATTAATGATACTCAGACGATTGTACCATTGACAAGGTGCTTTTCTCCTTTGTAGGTTTCCGTTTTCCTGGCATGATGGCGTCTTTCGTTGTACAGAGAGTGTTTAGATTCATCAGGTTCCGTTACTGTCAGTCTTAACGTCTGGATAGGACCGATTAGGGTTCAGGGTCCTACTCATAAAGTCTTTTCTTGTGTCTTGTTTTCAAGCCTATTCTCTAATTATTCTATCATATTCAGAGTATCTGGTCTTATGTTGGGGTCTTTGACACATTTTGAGTTGAGTTTTATGCAGAATCATGAAAATTGAACTATTCTCATGAGAAGATTGCTTTGAATCTGTAGATTGCTTTAAGTAGAAGGGCTATTTCTCAGCATAAATCTAACTAATCCATGAGCATGAGAGATCTTCTCCAATTTCTTTCAAATGTCATATATATATATATATATATATATATATATATATATATATATATATGAGACACCCTTCTGCCCTTCTTTGTCACATGGCCGATGTCCCA
>NC_034598.1:77519531-77551142 GCF_900095145.1 Mus pahari | reverse complement strand
ACACGTGCATGAATGAGGCTATGAGGCTATTTTGAAAGGTATTGTTTCCATGATTTCTTTCTTAGTATCTTTATCATTTCTACATAGGGAGGCTATTGATTTTCTTTCTTTTTTTTTTTTTTTCTTTTTTGAGTTAATGTTAAGCCCTGCTATTTTGCTGAAAGTGTTTAGCGGGTATAACAGTTTCTTGGTGATGTTTTTCTTGTTAAAACCTCATCTTCTGCTCATAAAGGTCCTTCCCTTTTTATTTGAGCCCCCTTAATCTTCTTACATTTTATTATTATTCTAGCTAAGATTTCAAGTTCTATGATTCGCAGGTATGGAGAGAGTGGATATCTTTGTCTTGCTCCTCACTGTAGTGGAAATGCTTTGTGTTTCTTTCCATGTATGAAGATGTTGGCTAAGAGCTTATTCTAAATTGACTTTATTGCTTTGAATATAGGTCAATTCTAAAATGGTTTTTAAATATTTTTTACATTCTAATTTTATCTAGCAAAAGCAGTTCATCTTCTTGAACACTTAATAAAAATATATACTTAGCTATCTTTATATTATCTTTCCTAAATTTTGTCATCAGACTTTTTCTCAGCCAGTTTCAATAATTAATATCTGAAAGCACAAGGCTAAGTCATTTTAAAGATAAACTTAAAATGAACGTGTCAGTAAGCCTGTCAAGGACAGTTTTGGATCGAGTTTTCTTTTTCTTTAAATAATCTGAATCATTGAACACAGAAATTAATGATCTTAATTAGTCTAAAATGTCACTAAACACATATGTACACACACACACACACACACACACACACACACACACACACGACATGCCATTCATGATTATTGGCACACAGCTAGTTTAAAACAGAAAAGTAAAACTGAAGTGTCCAAAGTTTTCTCTTCAACAGTCCAAAGGTAAGCTGGTTTTGCTCCCATATTATCTAAAAAATCATCTTAAGGTTTTAGAGCATTAGGACCAAACTCACAGAACTTTTACATTTTTATCATTACAGACCTATGCACCATTGACTCTTTTGAAATTGTTCTACAGAACTTCAATGGCTCAAAAGAGCCCAGAACCTTCTTTGTCATGGCTGATGTCCCAAATAGTTCAACAGTACTACAAACTTACTCACCACATCTTCCAAATTGGCAAAGCCTATCTCATAAGTGGGATCACTGATTATGGGCTCTTTCCTTTATTATGCTTTTCATTCAAGTTTCATCCTGTGGGTCAAGACCCCTCTAGGATTGAATGACCACTTCCCCGGTGTCACATGTCAGATATTCTGCATCTCAGATATTTACATTACAATTCATAACAGTAGCAAAATTGAGGTTAAGTAGCAACAAAAATACTTTTATGGTTGGGTGTCACTACAACATGACAAACTTTGTTACAGGATCACGGCA
Organism: Mus pahari; assembly: GCF_900095145.1. NCBI lineage: Eukaryota > Metazoa > Chordata > Mammalia > Rodentia > Muridae > Mus > Mus pahari. Next base: position 77,549,735 of record NC_034598.1, on the reverse strand, counting down.
TGAGGTGGTTGGGAACCACTGCTCTAGAAAGCCAAGACAAATGTTCTCATAGATTTGACAGGCCCTTTCTACACAGAGCACAGCAGGACAAACACTAGAGCAAAGGAGGCCAAAGCATGATGTCTACCTGAAGTCATATATTGTGGGAAGACAGTAGAGTCTCCCTCTCCGTACAGTCACTATCTCCAGTTATGTTCAGGTTCTCAGACTTGAGCCCACTTTTGCCAAACACTGACATGGAGCCTTAGGGGGGAGACAGGATGATGGGGAGATGAGATCGCTGGCATTGATGGTATCTAAGAATCCGGTGTCATCCAGTTTCTTTAGCATCACTTATAGTTTTTTTTTTTTTTTTTATACATTTGAAATAGGTTTCTTTAATTTCTTATTGGATATTTTATTTATTTACATTTCAAACGTTACCCCCTTTCTCAGTTTCTCCTCCAGAAACCTCTATCCCATCCCCCTCCCCCTGCTTCTATGAGAGTGCTCTTCTACACACCGACCTACTCCCACCTCCACACACACACCCAGGCACTCCTCTATGCTGGGGCATTGAGCCTTCACAGGATACCAACAGCCTCTCCTCCCATTGATGCGCTACAAGGCCATCCTCTCTCTGCTTCATATGTGACTGGAGACATCAGTCTTTCCACGTGTACTTTTTGTTTGGTAGATTAGTCCATGGGAGCTCTGGGTGGTCTGGTTGGTTGATATTGTGTACACACACATCCACACAAGAGAAGCACGTTTCTATATTTTTCTAGATGTCTTCTGATTGTTTTTCTAAAATTTTCTACTTCTTTCACAAAAGGAATAAATGGGCAACATATATGTCATGTGTATCTGTGTGGAAGCCTTCGGATTTCAGGTATTATTTTCTGCAATTTCCACAGACCTTGATCCTTGTCAACAACAAGATCAGTAAGATCAGCCCAGAGGCATTTAAACCTCTAGTGAAGTTGGAAAGGCTTTACCTGTCTAAGAACCGACTGAAGGAACTGCCTGAAAAAATGCCCAGAACACTCCAGGAGCTTCGAGTCCACGAGAATGAGATCACCAAACTGCGGAAATCTTCCTTCAATGGACTGAACAATGTGCTTGTCATAGGTACAGACTTAATTATAGCTTGAGGATCAGGACCGAGGGGACCTTAACAGCAGGAAGGGAATGAGTCCAAGTGAGTCCTGGGTGTCAGAGGCCTGTGTGACCCTCAGTCTCAGGGCCCTGAAAGAAAAGAGACAAGGCGCTTGTGACAGACTATATCTTCTTTGACCTAGCATGATGATCTAGCATGGAAGGAAGACTGACTATATCTACTGACTATATATGATCAGATGAGCAGAATATAAAATTGACAGTGCTTCATAAAAGAGAATTGGGAAAACCTGTTTATAGCAGAGTTTTACTGTGGTCTGAACACAACACATCCGTAGATTATTTCCCTTCTAAAAGTAAGGTTTTAGTATGTGTGTGTGTGTGTGTGTGTGTGTGTCTGTGTATGTGTGTGTGAGAGAGAGAGAGAGAGAGACAGAGAGAGAGGCAGAGACAGAGACTGAGACAGACAGAGAGAGAGACAGAGGCAGAGACAGAGACTGAGACAGAGAGATAGAAACAGAGAGACAAAAACAGAGACAGAGAAATATTATTTAATGTAAATTTATAATTGTTTTGCAAAATGATAGCTTTAAATTCTCTAGCAACATTTAAAGTTGCCTGAGAAATCCTAGCATAAAGTATCGTTTATTAACACCTTCTTAGCATTTCTGGGAGAATTATAAATAGTGCCATGACTGTTAATTTTTATTTTTTATAAATAAACTGTTTTTTTTTATTTTTTTATACTTGTGCTTACTATTTGTTTGATTAGTTAATTAACTAATTCATACATAGTTTCATTGCATAGAAAGAGATTCAATCTGCGCTTGAATGGTGACCTTCCTGTCAGAAGTCCTCTAGTGCTGGGTTTATGGGCCCATTGTCTATCCTGTAACATCAGGCTGTGTTTCAGTAGGATAAAGCTTCATTGTATTTTGATGCTACTCTGAAAGCATCCGGTTTCTCAATCAAGAAGTTATGAAGCTAAAATTTTTGTCTAGAATCCTCACCGAGGCAGGCAAACATCGGACATTTCCTCTAACGGCTGTGCACCTTTTGTCTGTGTAGAACTGGGCGGCAACCCACTGAAAGACTCGGGGATTGAAAACGGAGCCTTCCAAGGACTGAAGAGTGTCTCCTACATCCGCATCTCAGACACCAACATAACTGCTATTCCTCAAGGTGACAGGACATTCTCCAAAATATGGTTTGAAAAAAATTAAGCCTCCAATTGCTCTGAGATAGTTTCTGAATAAATAATTGTGGAGGTTTAAATTGGAACATATGTGGCAAACCTTATCCTCAGAGAATTCTCAGCTCCTGGCATTGTGCTTCTAGACCCTGGTTGACTATTGGGCCCTGCAGGCACACATAGACTCACTCTAAAATCTGTTCTAAGATGGAGCTTAAGATACAGTCAATTTGTATTCTGCCTTTATGAGTTTCTGAAGAGAAAGAAAGTGCTGTTAGTGAAAGTGCATTCGTATGATGTTTAAAAAAAAAAAAAAGAATAGGAAAAATTATCCCTGGTAGTATTTCTGAAGTTGAGCCAAGTGTGACCTTAATTTTCTAATCCTGTAGGGAATTCTTGTCACTGCAAAACTTTCCGTTCATCAGCATCTCAATAAGAAGATCTAACTGCTTTCTTAATCTCGGTGATCAGAAAGAATGTAGACGCCAGAATCTTTGATTCAAGTTGTCACTTGAATCTGAGAGTTCAAGGACTCTCAAATTCTTAGGGTTAGGGTCTCGAAAATAAGTAGCAAAACCTGTGGGTTATAGATAAGTAGGGAACTAATAATGCCTCCTATTTTCATTTGAAAATATATTGAAGTTTTAAGCTTAATCCATGTACACTGGAGGCATGTGAGTGGGTAGGAGGCACTGTTTCTATGTCAACCAGAGCCATACCATTTAAGAGGAATCAAATTTGTCAGTTTCAAACCTACTTTTACTTCCCCATGGAAGCCTGTCCTGGTGAACCATAAAAGATGAAAACCACACTTTAAAACATGCCTTGAATGTCACTTTCCTCCGACCTCAAAGTACAGTCTCACAGATGTCTATCCACATTCCTACCTATCCCCCATCCTAGGCCTCCTAAGCACAGGTGCCTTGTTCCAAAACTGAGACTAGATGGAAAATCTCCTCTGCAAGAAGCATTGGTGATTTTTTTCACTGTGCTTTTAGAAAATTAGCTCTTAAATGAAATTAGACCATAGAAACCTTTCTTCAAACTCTCACCTCTACAGTCTTTATGTACAAAGGGTGGTTTGGGGTCTAGGATAGAATATATATATATATTTATTCATACCTTAAAGTACATATTTATTCATACCTTAAAAGGTATATTTATTTTGAATATCTAATTTTTGAAATGCAACTAATGCTCTTTTTATATGAAGTAAAGAGAAAAATTAATACATATTCAATTAACTATGGATCAAAAATACTTAAAAGGTTTTGTGTGAGTGTGTCAAATGTATAATATTGAAATAATTTAGAAAATAAAGACATATGCACATAGGTGTGATGCAAACATATAATTTATACAACTAAGTTGAACATCAGCAGATTTTGACACCAGTTCTTCAGATATTGCGGGGCCTATGCATATACATACTGAAGTGTTTGCCCATGTATACTCTCTACTATCGATGCATACTGTAAACTATACCTAATATATCCATAATCTTAACATTTTGGAAGTGAAGTAGTTGAAAATTTCCCAGAGCTTGCTGCTGTCATGTGACTTACATTAGTCACAAATTTTGACTTTGAATTTGCAATCCCCTAAAATGTCTCACAGTGACAAATTTCATCATGTAGTGTCTGGTTTCCTTTACTTTTTATTCTCTCTCTCTCTCTCTTCTGGGAACTAATTATCATCACCTCAGGCTTGCTTTTATTGAGTTTCTCTCAATCACATGAAACTTACAACTACAATTAATCAAGCACCCATAAGTGCTAGATATTGTGTCAAACATATTTTATGGATTTAACTGTTGCTATTTAGTAGTACTGTCCATTTTATAAGAAAATTGGGGCTTAGAAAGTTGAAGTAAATAGCAGGGTCTTAGAGACAAGAATTGACAGGGCTAAGATTTTAATGCGATAGTTTATAGTATCAGCTATTTGACTGAAGATCTTTTCCTTGTGCATAGGTATTATTCTCTAATTTGTCCTTACTAGGCTGGGAGCCTTATGCCTGCACATCACCAGGAGCCTGGTTATATTTTCTTCCACAACTCATGGAAATCCAAAGCCAGTGCAATAGAGATTATAACATGGTAGTTTTGAGTTAAACCAATCCAGTAAGGGGTGTAACATAGTCATGTAGGTGTTCCTTGACTTTAGATTAAATATTCACACCTGTGATACATGAGTTTAGTCAACTGCAAACAGAATTCTTAATGTCATGTATATTCTGTCTTTACCATGTAGATTGATAAATAGAAGTAAGGCTTGTACTGTTTAGGTAAAATACCTAATACCAAGCTGATCTCCTTTATTCTGTTCCCAAAATGACAAGGTAAAAACACAAAACAAACGAATAAACAAACAAACAAAAACATATCACTAGAGAACAGATTCCGTGATAAAATGTCATTATGGGGAAAGATGGTGAGGATCATTCAACATTCACTTCCCTGAATTAGTGCAAACTTTTCTGCTTCTCCATAGTCAAAATTCTTCCAGGCCTTTACTTTTGGGAAACTGAGTTCCAAATAAGAGAAGCATTTAGTAGCCAGGAAACAGTAACTGAGGAACTGCATATTGATGTTCTAGCAGCACTGCTTTAAACAACAACAACTATGACAACAACAATAATACTTCATTGAGTTAGAGGACTAGTGTATCTTAAATTTGCTTTATTAAATGAACCCTTGTTGCACTTAGAGGAGAATTTTTAAATTTCTATTTATTTAGGTCAGAAGAAGCCAGTGGCTGAACTATCTTATTACGAAAGTTGTTGTGATTTCTCAATATTTATTCATGAGCAAAATTCAATTATTTAATTTTCTCTGGCTTAGAGAATGCTATTCTATACTCTCCTCTCTTGATGAGTACACTCACTGTTTAAAACTTACAAATTTATAACTTTGAGTCCGTTTTCTTACCAAGAAAGGGAATTGAATTTTTATCATTTCACACATTGAAAAAAATTAACATAATTGAGAAAAGTGACATGGTCAATGTTTGGTACATACCAGATACAGGGCAAGTAGCAGCTTATCTATTTGCTTATTTGTTTATTTATTGTTTATTTATTTTCATAGAACAAACTATTCAAAAACACAACTTCACTAAAAAATATGGTAACTTTAAAACAAACAGAAAAATTATGTCAATAAATAAAATTTTGAACATAATTTTATGGATATAATGAAAAGTTCTTAGTAATATTATCTGTTATTTCCCAATTCTGTCTTAAATAATTATCTAATAATTATCTAATAATTATTTAAGACACAGAATTGTGATATTAAACAATCAAATAAATAAATAAAACCTCCCTTCAGGCAGGTACTAGATCCTTAGGTATCAATTCACTTTTTTATTGTAGCTGTTGCTATTCATTAAAGCAGAACGCTGCGTTATTAACAGCCATATATACACATGGTCCTTTAGAAGGCAAGAAGAAATGATAAATTCAAATATTGCTTACTATTTACTTTACTAAATCTTCGGAATTCGCAACCATTAATGAAGTATTTTTGAGAGTTTAGTGGGCCCTTTAATCTTTAATTATTTGCCCAGGTGTTCTACATATGTCAGTTTATAGGACTCTGTACCTCCTCTTAGGAGGAAACAGTCTGAATTTAATATGTCTATGTAAGTTTTTGCTATTGCTGGACAGTCATGGTGCAGAAGCATCAAACGCTTTCACAAAGGCTTCTTGTCCACAAGCCAACACCAGCACAATACACTCACCGAGTACTCATTATGAATTATTGTTGTAAATAAAATATCTCCATATATTTATACACGGACTTAACTGATACACTGCTACATAATCCTGCACTAGAGTTGCAGTGTCTGTCTCCTCCTTTTATGATTGAACTTTTTTTATATAATAACAGCAGTGTGAGCTCACTGACACAGGTGGAGAGAGCAATGAAGGTCATTGTTTCACTTTGGTTCTACAGTTGCCAGCACAAAAATCTATCACATGATGCAGGCAGTTCTTACCCTTATCAGTGTCCCCCTAAAAACAGTCAAGTATTACATCACTTTAAAGTGTGCATTGTTCTTATAAAAAGAAAAAAGAAAGAAGATGAAAAACAAAATTACTTGAAAAGGTTTTTAGAAATTCACAGCATGGGTACCCATTGGAGTCTATTCTGTATTTATAATGTGTGTTGGCCAAGTCAGCTTCTTTTTCTGCTTATTCCAGGTCTGCCCGTTTCTCTCACTGAAGTGCATCTAGATGGCAACAAGATCACCAAGGTTGATGCATCCAGCCTGAAAGGATTGATTAATTTGGCTAAGTAAGAAATCCATCACTTTCTATCAAAGGATGCCAAGGGAGGGGTGTTATTCAACTTTAGAAACAAGATGCTCTATCAATTTTTAAAAACTATCACACTTTATTGTTGTTTATAAGTAAAACTCCAGCTTATTGGGTGAAGTCTTGATAAAAGTCAATGAACTATTATAATTACTGTAGACATCTTGTCACATTTTGTATATTTTGTGAATATTGTATGGATTATCATTCTTTTATACAGGTGCTCAGTTAAAACAGGTTTTACATGTCTATTTAATATATTCTAATTCAATGTGATCAAAAAGAAAGTTAAGAAAGACTGTAAGCAGTTTGACCCAAGTTTGAGAATGTATTCAAACAGGAATTATATTGGCACTGAAATACTACTTTGAGAATAGCTGCAGCAAAATTATCTAACCCATATTCTCTTAATGGCTTATAGGAAAATGTCATTTCACATTTACTTCAGTCTCACAAAAGAAAGGAAAAAATTGTGGCCCTGCCTAACTATATGTTTACTTTGTATATCACTGTGTGTCTGCTTTCTAACTTAGTTTCAATCTCTCTGTGTTTAAAACTTGATTATTATGTAAGAAAAATAAGGCCAATGAGATGATCTTGTTATTAGTCTTCAAGGAATACTCTGTCCTTGACGAGCATATAGCTGAATGTTCTTACAAGAAATATTTCTGCCTTAGCGTTATGCTAAGTCAACATGGTCAATGAATTAATACACAAAACACATCTCTTTATCTTAGAGAGATATCAGCGACCAACTTAATACACAAGGTACCATTCCCTATGTCTGTGTGTAATCCACAATGACACAGTAGATGATGGAGAGAAAATATAAATATTCAGTTCTGATTATAGCTACAAATTGTTTCTCCAGTACCACAAATAATAAGAAAGTTTCCCTGTAGAAAAATTTAACCAGAGCATCTGAAAGAAAAATCTTCACTGTAGTATTACATCATACATCACCTAATTCCCTCTAGCTGCAGATGAGAGGAGGCAGATGAATTGCATTACTTTTTACACACATCTGCCATTAGGATCTTATTTTCAGGTTATTATTATGATGACAATTAATAGCAAGAGTGGGAATATTTTGAGTTCCAAGAATGGCAATATACATAATATATATACTTCTTTAGAAAAGAAGTTTGTCCTATATGAAAAGCAGTAAATAGACCTAACTCTAATACCGATGGCATGTCCTAATTAACAGGAGCTTAAAGTTCTAATAAATTATGGAAAGGCTAATAAAACTTCAGGTTCTTGGTAAGTATGTCTTAAATTCCATATAGTTGCTGTATCTGTACTGTCAAATTACTAAATAATTGAGTTTATCAAATACATTTTTTTGATAATCAAATCTAGGGAAAAAATTGAGAACAGGCTTTGGGATGTGGGATGGTGGAGATGTTTGCATTGGCAAAGCGATTGCTGTGCAGTTATGACTGAGTTCAGATTCCCTGTGTAAAAACCTAGGCATGGCAGCACTTACTCTGGAAGAAAGAGACAAGAAAATCCCTAAAGCTTACTGACTTGCCAGTTTTGAGAAATTAATACGCTCAGGGTTCAGTAAAGATTGTCTCAAAATCTAAAGTGGAAAATCATGAAGGAGTGAATCCAGTGTTGATGTCAGTTCCCTGAACATATGCATACACAATATATCTACCATACCAGGCGTACTCAAACAGACCTGCACTTCAACATGTACGCACACATATACACCCACCCACACACACACACCTATGTGCACACACGTGCACGCTCACATGCACACACAGGGAACAACACCCCCCACACATACAGACACACACACACACACACATACACACACCTATGTGCACACACGTGTGCGCTCACATGCACACACGGGGAACAAAGGTTTTGCCATGGCTCAGAAAGGTTGAAAGAGAAACACTCTGACAGCAACCATTGATGCAAAACCAATAAATGTGTTATGCGTTGCTCAATTATGTACTGACTACAGGAAGAGATTCCTGACTACTGTGCACACCAATTTCTGTTCTCCTCTGCAGACTGGGGCTGAGTTTCAACAGCATCACCGTTGTGGAGAATGGCAGTCTGGCCAATGTTCCTCATCTGAGGGAACTCCACTTGGACAACAACAAACTCCTCAGGGTGCCTGTTGGACTGGCACAACATAAGTATATCCAGGTAAAGCAAATCAATTCCTTCTTACGAGGATCATCTGGTAAGGAATCCTCCCAGAAGAACTCTGCACAGAAAGCTTTTCACGTCATGCCCCTCTACTCTAACAACATCCTATGAGCTGGGGACTTGGAGAGCACTCATGGCCTGAGATCAGAGTGATTGCATTGATAGGTTCTGGTGAGAACCTCATCCAGACCTTGAGCAATTGATGTCACCACTTGATGTCACATGGTAGAAAGTCTCTTCCTGTAAGGGCAGCAATCCCTTTTCTGACTGGTCACTTTCTATAGGCCCATCCTGCACCCCATGTTATTGAAAGTTTTAAAACATGAACTTGGGAGGATACAACACTCAAACCATTGCATAGAAAGGGACTTTAAATATTGTCACATAAACATTCTTTTGCAGGAAATGTGTTTGTTTTTTAATTTGTAAAATAAACACACCTTGAATAATTTATAAAACTCACTGTTAAAATAAATATTTCTTATTTGTTAGCCTGATCCGAGGTCGTTGATCAGTGTAACAAATAAATAGCTGTTGTAAAAGGCAGTGACCAGTGATGGTATGATTAGTGATGCTGAATAAACAAGGTTTAACTGTAAGCTAAAAGTAGATTCATGGCTGAAAAAGCAATGCACTAAGTTAACTTTATATAAACTATCAAATTACATAGCTTGGTAAAGATAGAAATACCAGGACCAGTAGTCTGTTGGGTTGATAGTCCTTGTGTCCATAAATCTACAAATAAAAGTCGTACTTATTAAGTAGTGACAAAAATAATTATGTATAATAACAGACTTCAGTGCTACTTTGAGAAACTAAAATTTAAAAAAATTGTTTATTCAAGTTACTCACTTAAGAAAAAAAAATAAAACCAAAACGATAACTCAGTATTTTTAAATGGGTTTACACAATTATTTTTCAGTGAGGTTTTGTGTGTATTTGTGTGTGTGTGTGTGTGTGTATGCGTGTGCATGTTAAGATTTTTTTTTTCTATTTTGATTTGTTTTGTTTTTGATCATTTGTTTGAGATGAATCTCACTTTGTAGTCCTGGCTCTCCTGGAGCTCACTATGTAGACCAGGCTGACCTCAAATGCACAGAGATCCTACTGCCTGTACATCCTGAGTTCTGGTATTTAAGGGTATGGGCACTATTAAAACGTTCTTTTCATTTAAATAGTTGTTAAATTCAATCACTGTGTTTCTAAAACAACATTTTGATCCATAGGTAAAATAATATAGTATCTCATAGGTAAAATAATACAGTATTTATGTGTTGCTGGTAACACAAGACAGACTGATCTGTTGTTCTGCTGTCAGTAATATTAAAAGCAAAGGATCGCCCTTTCTTTGTGGTTTAGTTGTGGCATAGGCTCCAAGTTCAACTGATAGCAAAAGTGACATTAACTGAGTTTAATTAGCGTTTGACATGAAAGCGATCAAAACCCTTCACCTGTTTTCTTGAGTGCTGATGATTATGTTCACTGGGAGTGCTTAGCACTGTTAGTGGATGGGTAGAATCTGTTGCTCTTGGTTCTCTAAACGAAAGACTTAGAAGACTTGACAAAACCTAGTTATCCTTTGAACTGTTAAGGTTTCTGCTGAGTTTAGTTTGTGTTTTGGTTCCACTGTTACCTTTTGTTTACTCCTGTTTTATTCTCATCAGTTTAGCACACACTACAGAGATCATGGAATTTCTTTACCAGGCACATTAAAGAAGGAAACACGGTAGAAAACAACTGTCCATCTTGATGCCACTTCATACAATCTTGCTTCGTATATTTTGGCTCTAAGCTTCAAGTGGTAACACACTTTATCTTGTCACTCACAGAGGAAGACAATGAACTGTGATGCTCTGAAGTCTGTTGAATTTAAGGAAATCATTTCCATAGTAACAAGTATTTGAAAAGAATCACACTGAGCTCTGCCTCCCTAATTTTAGAACCTGCATCCTATTTACTTTTTCCCCTCATGATCTTAAGGATTTCCCATGTATTACTTCTTTTTCAATTATTTTGTAAAACTTTTAATTATTTATTATTATTATTATTATTATTATTATTATTATATTCTTTGAATTCTTTGAGAATTTTATGCATGAAGACAAACTCTTTTGCCTAAACGTATTATACTTGCATGTTGTCCCTCTTCCCTCTAATTTCCTTGTGTCCAAGTCTCAACCCTCAACCCCTTAATCATATGCTCTTTGTATTTGATCTCTCTCTCTCTCTCTCTCTCTCTCTCTCTCTCTCTCTCTCTCTCTCTCTCTCTCTCTCTCACGCGTGTGTATACTACCGAGCCCAATTTGTCCAATTTATGCTGCTCATATATTCATGGGCTAGCCACAGGAAGATTTACTGAAAACCATCCGCTGTTGGTTGGATTGTGGTTACGTCTCCTTACAGAAAACTAGTATCTAAAAGTTAGGTGAGAGACAAGAATGTGAACAAGATATATTGTCTGAAAAAAAAATTTAAGGTAAATTTAAAAACAGAAAAGTAAGATTGGCTCTCCATCTGTTGCTAACAGCTGTGTTGAAGCACAGGAGGAGCCCCCTCCTCCATGCTGAAGACTTCCCTGTCTCCATCCTGAGCAGGCAACCACAGCTGCTGTGATCTCATTAGTACCACAGCCCTGTGATGTTCAGAAAACCCCGTTTCACCTCATTCTGCCAAGACCTCTGGTTCTTATAAGCTTTCCACACCCTCTTCTGTAATCTGTCTTGAGCCTTCTTAGGAGTGGGTGGGGTGCTATGTAGAAAGTGTTTATGCCAGAACACTACTTCCCTGAGCATGATTCTCTGCACTGAGCCCCTTTGTGACTTTCTGTATTGCATTACTTATATTTTTGTATTTCTATAGTCATGCCGTCTACTGCACAGAGAAGCTTCTCTGACAGAGACTGTGACAACATTAACTTACATATTCATCCCACCACTTCACAGATTTAGAAAGGGTAGTTTCCCCCCAAATTTCTCTCTTAATCATTTTAGTTTGTCATCTACTATGTTCTTTGTGTAGAATTGGTAATGTAATGTGGAATAAAAGTGATGTAACTTTCTTGTCTTAAGAGGCAATGGGATGCTCTCATTAACACTAAGGAAGATAGTGAGCTTCAGTTATTTTGGAAATGCTCTTTATCAGAGGAGAAAGCTCTTCTCTATTCCTAGCTTACCTAAAATTTGAACACATTCTTTTCCTTTTTTTGCAAAAAATCATGTTTATTGAGAGGATTATGGTTTGAATCTTATTGTTAATATAGTGCACTAAGTTAATTCATTATAATTTGCTAAATCTGTTTCAAATTCTTGAGGTAAATCATACTTGGAAATAGTGTATGGTCCTTCTGTATATCATGAAATATAGGTTCTTAATTGTTTATTCAATGTTTAAAAATTTATGCTTATCTTATGATGATACTCTTTTATAGTTTTTGTATACCCTTGGTAGGTACTAGAAAACATTAACCCAATAGAATGTGGAATCCACTTCTTTTTGCTCATTGTCTACTGCTTTTCTTATTCCTTGTCACATTCTCTTACTTTTGACATGAGCAATCAATTCTTACTAAATATTACTTTCTTTTCTTGACAAGCTCTGCTAGAATAGAGAGTAGTAATAACAATATAAAATTTTCAAAACGTAAGAACTCTGTCAGCATTATAAAAACTATTGCTTTGTCTCTGAAACCTACTCCTTTCTTATTCTAATACTATATAGCAGTCTTCCTTTAATCAATTACACCTATGAGGAAGTTTGCTAGCACCATAGTTATGAATTTCCCATTGAAAATCATCACTTGAAAATCTTACTTCCACAGTATTAGCTCTAAATTATTTTTGGACTATCTCACTATATAGTCCAGGCTGCCCTCAAACCCATGACCCTACTGTCTCCTCACCTAAGTGTCAGGAATTTACGTGTGCATCATCATGCTCGATTTTGAGGTCTCTTTAGCTTTTAAATAAATCTGATGTCTAGTAACTCTAAGAAAACTTATGAAAAATTACCATTGTGTTAAGCATGATAACAAAATGTATTTTGTGAAATGTTTTTGTGAATTATAAGTTCCATATTTTAAAAGTAGAGTTTATAAAATATTAGCAGAGTCATATGTTGGTACTTGCTTGCAATCTCAGCATTGGAGAGGCTGAGGCAGGGGAATAGAAAGCTTGAAGACAGCTTGAGCTACCCAGGAAGAGAACCTCAAAAAACAGACAAAATAATAAATAAGAGGTAAACGTCCTTGAGCTTCTTATATAAATGTGATATTTAAATATATTTTGGAGATGGTGATTTTTAATTTAAATTCTAGTGTGTATTTTCCTTTTCTGTTCAGTGAGTTGCACATTGTTTCCTCATACCTTAGTAAAGTACTATGTGGTTTAGCATTTTGGGTTTTGCTCAAAGCTTTAATATTCCATGTAAGTAGTGTATGGTATATGCATATACTATATGTTAAATAACACCTATTTGATGTGTTTCTTGACCATCTCCTGGCCTGTAGCAGGCACTGGAAATATAGCCAAAGGGAGCAGTTTCCTCCTGCATTAAGCTGTTGCTTTAGAGAAGAAAAAGAGGAAAATCAAACAAATGTCCACTACACTGTGTAGTGAGTGATAAGTGCTATGGGTATAGAAAAAGACACATCATTCTGAATTCAGAGCATCAGAAAGGGAAAACAAGAGAAGGCTTGTGTGACAGTGAACTGGGCTTGGACAGTGAGAGGATACAATACAGGCTCGGAGCAGACTGTGAGATGTGGAGGCCCTTGCTATGCATTCACTTTAACTTCTTCAGGGAGTGACGAGGTATAATCTGCCTGCTTCTGGTTTTCTGACATGGATTGTCTTCTTCACAATGTACTTTTTGCCATGGTCGTTTTTACTGTTTTTGTCTTCCTCTGGAATGTAAAATGATACAATGGCTTTTTGAAAACCAGAGGAGAAAGTAGGAAGAGCTGGCAGCCATGTACATAGATGAAGACGAGGCCCCAGAGGTTTAGGCTGGGTTGAGGGAGCAGATGTGAAGGGTTCTGCACTATGCATGCACTTTGAAGATAAGGTGGTAGGACTGGATGGTGTGGAAGTGTCATGTCTCTAGCCTGAACATCTAGAGTGACTGATGTTCAACATACAGACATAGGGCATATGGAGGAAGGAAAAGTAACCTTTGAAATGAAGGCAGAAAATGAAATTTGGCTTGAGGAATTGTTATGTCTTCATACCAAAATGCCCACATTAAAAATAGCCTTTAGATGAAGAACCTCAACCCCCAAATGGAGAATAATCATTTCACACTACTTCTTGTTTGCAGGTTATTTACCTTCATAACAACAACATCTCCGCAATTGGGCAAAATGACTTCTGCCGCCCTGGAGACCCCTCTAGAAAGGCTTCGTACTCTGCCATAAGTCTTTACAGCAACCCTGTCCGGTACTGGGAAATCTACCCAAACACCTTCAGATGTGTCTATGTGCGTTCTGCCATTCAACTTGGAAACTACAAGTAACCCCCAGATGGCCTAATTGTCATAATCTGCAAAAACACCCCAATATGTCAATATCATTGCTAAGAAGAAAAAAAATATTAAAAAAGAAAGAAAGAATGCTAGATTCTGGAAATTCAAGCATACCGTGCATGCCTTTGCCATGTGACTTATGATGCAAGCTGAATATGCAGATTGAATAATTGCCTACAATAAAAATATTTTACCTGTAGCATTCAGGATCACTTTTGAAGTTGTCTGTAGTTGTAAACTGAGGTGTCAACGTCTGATGTAACCATAAGTGTCAACCACTTATTAAAACTTTAAAAGGAACAGAATACAGTGTTCTGTAATTCATAGAGCTAAATTAACTCTTTTGACATAAAGTCAAATGCTGAACTCTAGCAATGTATTAATCTCCTTTGTTACTGGTGAGGCCTTATTTGAATATGTAAGTTCAGTATGGGCTATGTAAAAATTTTCACTGTCATACTGAAAAAATAAAATTTTAAAAATGCATTCAAAACTGATATTTTGTAAATGTTTAATTCCGAATATTTTTGAAATTTCTGGACAGTTGACAGTAATTGTATCTTTTTTTTTTTTTTTTTTTTTTTTTTGGTTTTTCGAGACAGGGTTTCTCTGTGTAGCCCTGGCTGTCCTGGAACTCATTTTGTAGACCAGGCTGGCCTCAAACTCAGAAATCCACCTGCCTTTGCCTCCTGAGTGCTGAGATTAAAGGCGTGCACCACCACACCTGGCTGTATCTATTTTTCAAATCCTTAGCGTTACTTCTACTGTTTTTTAATTTACATTTGAGAATGATAATGCATAATATCTACATCCAGTATTAGGCTTATAAAGCACAAAGCAGATTAGTACTTCCACTACTAATTAATATGAAGTCAACTTTAAAACTACAATCAGCCTGCTTATCTAGACATTATTCCTGCATTGACTGAAATATTAGGAATAGATGTTTCCATTAGTTAGCCACTGGCTTTTGGAAAAAAAATATTGAGTTGGATTTCAAAACATCTGTCAAGTCAGGCATAAGTATGTGTCAGGATTGGGCAGCAGAGCTTAGAAGATTTATGACTTGCAATGTGTGTGCCATACCTAGTGGGAAAATATGTGCAAACAGCCTGTTTCTGCTGCATGCATTCTGGTCAGCCATCATGAGACAGAAAATTGAACCATGGCTTTAACCAAAAGGGGTGTGCCCATTGCTTGAGAGGAGCCTTCAGGTTCAGGTCATTCAGAGGTCTCCCCAGCTTTCTCTGCCTTCTCCTTTGGCACTCACTGCTGTGTATTCTGCCCCTTCCTTTCAACCCCAGGCTGGCTTCTCTTATGGCTGCAAAAGAGGAACGCCCCCTGCTATTTTTCCCTTCTCTGATCAGACAAATGTATTATCTCAGATTGTCTAGAAGGCATTGTGAGTTTCTTTCTAACTCTTCCAAGTCATTTCCAAATCTCTGTAGTATGAAGGTTAGACAACCAGCTTTCTCAGAAGGAAGCTCAGGTCTCGTAGGGTCCTCCATTTTTCTCTCCTACTTGTTTGTGTGTGTTTCAAGTTTCGCATTGAACTAAGGACGCCAAGCTTGGGTAACATTTGTCTTTTCCCGCTGAACCATCTCACAAATGCAAGAATCTGACACTTCCTTGTTTAATGGCCATGATAAAAATCATATTTTAAAGCACACATGCTATAATGATATAGTTATTTACTGCATATCACATCTTAAATATTTACTACCAATGCCATAGTCAATACTTACGAATAGTTTGTTTGGACCACTTATCAGTATTTATCATTCTTTTTTATCTATGAGACAGGGATGTTTCAATGACATCAAGCAGTAGGCACATAGGATACAGCCTGAAGTGGCATTACTTTACAGCAGAAAAAAAATGTGTTTGTTGACAATTTTTTAATGACATTATTCATTATTACCCTCTCTAGTATCATCTAACTACATATAGCTACAGAACATAGCATGTTACACTAAAGTTAAATGATAGAATTAAATACAACTCACCTACTCATTTATTTACTTTCTGTGCTGTGTGTTCAGGTATGTACTTGTACACTCCTGTGTACTTTCTCATATATATATATATATATATGAAGATGAAGAGATAATGATGGACTTCTTTTCTTTTTATCACTGGCTACCTTATTTATTTATTTATTTAGAGACTAGATTCACAGACTCAGTGACTGTGAAGTTTGAAGTGTACAATGGACTAGCTGTTCAGTGAGTATCCATGATACACTTGCACCAGTCTCTTAGCCTGAGGCTTATCGGTCCATGCCACCACTCCTGACTTTTTATTGGTCTCTGAGGATCTGAACTCTGAACTCAGGTCTTCACGTTTGCATGGCAGTGCCTTTCATTACTGAGACATCTCCCCAGCCCTAAATTTAAGATTAAATAAGCACAATTACCCGGCATCATATTGCTTTGCCTAAATATACTCAGTCATTCTTAGTGACTTTAAATCTTTCTTCCACAGAGTGGCTTTTGAGCCAGACAAAAAAAGCATTCACAAGGCCTGTGTCAGACATATGATCCAAAAAAAAAAAAAAAAGAGACACTGGAATTTAAGGTCATAACAATTTAATACAAGATACAATAATTTAAATAGATATGGATGAATGTTGGGAGTTTATTAACTATTTAACAATTCAACAGAAAGTTATCAGGAAACATTTCAGCATAGTGATCTACTTACTTACAGTAGTGATTTAGAGGAGCGGCTATGTTCTGTTGTCATAACAGAAGTGCAAAGCAACATGGGAGATAATCATGAAACAACTGGCTGTTAGCAAGAATGACTGGTAGTTGACTGCAGTTCATCATGGACATTGGCTGGGGGGAGGGAGGGAGCTATTCAGAGCTGAAAGTAACCATAAAGAGGAAACTTTACATCTTAACAATTTCCCCTGACAGATGATTCTAAAGCAAGATGTTATGATTGGGTATACAATGTCCTCTACTGTCTCATGTAGTAAACACTTGCCAGCTAGTAGCTGTTTGGGAAGGCCTTGTAGCCTTTAGGGGGTGGGTAAAGAGAGAGAGGAAATCTTCAAGTTTAGAGTCTGGCTCTGAAGATTAAGAATTAAGATTCTTAATCTTCCCTGATGTGCACAGGTTGGATCATGCCCCTGCCTCACAACAGCCTGGAGTTATTTCTCTCCACCATCCTATCACAGATAAAATGGTCTGAACCTTCAAACTCTAAGCCAGATTACCTTTCTGTGTCAGGCATTTGGTCATAGCTATGTACATAGTCACTGATACAGAAGCCATACTCAACTTCACCACCATTTGAAGTAGCTACAATAACATGCATTTGAGTTTCTAACAACATCATGGCAACACAACACTTTCCTTTTTTCTCTGAATATATTTTCTCTGGGATATATATATCCCAATATATTCAAGAGAAGGGGAAAGAGAAGAAGTTTCCTTTTCAAAGTCATATCTGTCACAGGATTTTAAAAAAAATTGTTTATTATTTATTTATTTACTTATTGTCATCAAAGAACTGAGTCTTGAATGACATGCTTTCTACTCTGTTAGAATTGAATCAGATTCTCTAACATATCTTGCCTATAATTATAGCTATTTGTAATTGTATTACTTAAAAGGGGGAGCTGATTCTTCAGAACTCATTTATATACCAACACAATTTTCTTTTCTTCAGATAAAGTTCCTCACCATTCCTTACTAACTCACTACTTGCATTGCTAAGGGAAGCAGATGTTTTACATTTCATTTCCAAGTTGTTTATAGTGTAGTATGTGTTGTAACTGAGTTAATGCAGTGTTTATACAAGTATCAGAGACCCAAACATGAGGAAAACTGAGATAAGTTTGCCAAGATTGCAGCTTCCATTCTCCAGACACATACCTTGGGCTTTAGTCTCTATGGGAAATTCTTCTTTCTAAGCCTTGGTTGGAGTCTGAGATTCTGCATTCCTGATAAGAGCAGAAATGTTGATGCTCTAAGCCAGCAGTTCTTGACCTGTGGGTTGTGACCCATTTGGGTGTTGAATGTTCCTTCCACAGAGGTCACCTAAGACCATCCGAGATGTCAGACATGAATATTATAATGCATATAGGTAGAAAAATTAGTATTGAGGTAGAAAGAAAACAATATTATGGTTGATGTTGTTGCACATGGGAAACTGTAATAAATGGTCAAAGCATTAGGACTGTTGAGAGTCACTGCTCCATTCCTAACCTGTTTCCTAGAAGGCAATGGGAAGTTTGTGTGATTCCCATTGGACCATTCCCTTCTACATTCCCTGTTGCAAAATCACAACTGTACGGAGTTTCTAAGCCTTTTGTGACAATGCAATTTAAGCTACATAGCTTTGAATAATAAATCTATTCTTTTATGATTTCAGAGGACAAAGTTCAAAGTAACGTATCGGTTCAGCCATTGCTATAATTGGGATCTAGAATGTCCTCTCCCACTTTGGGATCTAGACTCGGTTTTGCCCTGTTGGGAGACACTGGAAGTTTTAAGAGCTGAGGCCTGGTGGAATGATGTACGGTCAGTTCCTGGAAAGGAACTATAGAGATCCAGCTCCTTCTTGGCACCTTCCATGTTTCAATAGGGACATAAATGTTTGTTTAACCATCATGACTTTCTGGATATTCTCTACCGCACCTACAAGAATAAATTTTTCTTTCTTTGTAGACTGATTATATCAGGCATTAAAGCCCCTTGGTGACCCACACTTCTTCCTTCCAGTTCCAGGACTTTTGGGGCACCTCAGTTGTAATCTCTGCCCACCCCCTACCTATCTTCATATGGGCTTCACTGGGTGACTTTGTCTCTGGCTCACAAAGACCCATGAGTACTATTGTACTCCAGATCACGCTGATTCATTATGAGCTCATAGTAACTTGATTACAGCTGCAGACACTACCTTCTAGTGATGTCATATTTACAGGCACTGATGCTTAATTTTAAGTATCTTCAGCAGGATGGACAAACCCACTGTTAACAAAGATTTTAGATTTTTAAAATAATTATGTTTGTTTTATTTTTAGCAACAGTGGAATTTGTTTTATACATGGTTTATATAAATGCTGAAAATCATTTGACTCTGGTCTTTTACGGATCCCACACATGTTCTATGCTATCCTGAACCACCTTCTGTCATTTTCAAAGGATCCAGACTTCCCAGAACACAGCTCCCATGGTCTTTGAATACATTTCTTATCTATGACCTTGGCCCAGCAATGGATGGTGTCATGCCATTTTCCTTACATACGTCAGTATAACCCTGGTCTCCGTGTTCCACCTAGAAATGTTCTTTTCTCTGAGTCTTCATTATCGTCTTTCATTTTTCCTCCTTCTTTTCTCTGTGCCAAGGAGCTCCTTCCCTCAGTACAGTTTTTCAGCTGCTGCAGATACAGGACATAACTATCTTAGCATCGTGTAAACTGAGAAATACCTAATTCCTCAAGAAAACTGAAAGCACTCCATCCAGATGTTTCTCATCTATCCCCAACTGAAGGCATGCCTGCTCCTAGGCTGCCACGCTGGACACTTGTAAGACCTCTGTATCCTTCAGATGCCATTCTCCACAGCACCGGGATTATGGGATGCTGGGCAGCTACTGCAGTCATTTCAAGATTCCCACACTTATTTATTAAAACACTTTTAGTGCATCTGTTCACATATACAAGCCCACCCTCTGCCACAAATACATTATACACTGATGAGAATTACTTTCAAGCTACCATGCATAACAGTGGAAAACAAAGTGTAACCAAGGGAGAGAAGATATATTATTCTTAGAAAATTCACATCTAGTCATCAATAATTTGTAAAGTTAAATAACCTTCAGTGACATAAAAATGCTCTCAAGGAAAAGGAAAAGCTAAAAGCTATATATCCATGACCCAAATAATAAATAACCAGAATATGAATGGGTAACAAGTCATCTGAGTATATGAATACTCAAATAACACCACCAGATGGTCTCCTCAGACCCTTCACTAAGGGATGTAGGGGCTTAGTTATTGTTCCCGGATCATTAGCAACAAGCCCAGGAGAACAAATCAATTTTAAACGTACACGAACCATTAAAACTATTCTATCAGACAGGAACAATTATGGGTCAGAGTTTTGACTGTGGGATAACAATCTGTGGGATAACACTTGGTCCTTCAGCTTGTTAATGGTTTTGAGTTCTGTGAACTGTCTCTTGGGTATTCTGTACTTTTTTGGTTTTGGCTAATATCCACTTATTACTGAGTACACACTATGCATGTCCCTTTGGGTCTGTGCTACCTCACTCAGGATGACATTTTCTGGTTCTGTCCATTTGCCTGCAAAACTCAGGATGTCCTTGTTCCAAATAGCTGAGTAGTATTCCATTGTGTAAATGACCCACATTAGAACTGCGGGGATAGAAATGGAGAGGAGCCTGAGGAAAAGAAGGTCCAGCTCAAGAGGAGACCCCAAGGCCTGACACTATTACTGAGGCTATGGATCACTCACAAAATGGGACCTATCATAACTGCCCTCCCAAAGACCCAACAAGCAACTGAAAGAGTCAGAGGCAGACATTTGCATCCAACCAATGGACAGAAGCTGCTGAACCCTGTGATTGCATTAGGGAAGGCTGAAAGAAGCTGAGGAGAAGGTTGATCCTGTAGGAAGAACAACAGTCTCAATTAATCTGGACCCCCGAGATCTCTCAAGCACTGGACCACCAAACAGACAGCATACACCAACTGATATGAGGCCAGCAACATACATACAGTAGAGGAATTCCGGGTCTGTGTTCACTCAGAGATGATGCACCTAGCCCTCAAGAGACTGGGCCCCAGGGAATTTAGAGGTCTGGTGGGGTGGGTGGTGGGTGGTGGGGACATCCTCGTGAAGACAAGGGTTTGTGGAGGAGGTATGGGATGTGGAACAGTCGGAGGATGGGCCTGGAGGGGGGTAAAATCTGGAGTATGAATAATACAAACAAACAAACAAACAAATAAATAAACTATTCTATCTACTTGGAATTTTTAAAATGTCTAACAAAAATGTTACTGTTTTAATTTAACAACATCTCTTCCAAACCTGCTATGTTCTTGTCACCATTCCCCTAGATGATAGGCTTCGGTGACAAATACCTCTTCCTTATGCAAGGAACAGGCCAGGAGAAAGAAACATTGCAGGGCCTGACATATTAATATGAATAGAGGGAAGTAAGGTAGAGTCCAAAGAAACTAGAGAAGATGAGCTGGCTGTTTTACATATTCGTGCATGGCTGAAGGACTGCCTTTTCATTGGAAGTAGCGTTTGAGGATGAGTGTGAAGGATGAAGGAGGCAAATCGAAATGGTGAGGTCCAGTTTACGGAGGTGCATGTCAAGGCTCAGAACTAGCAGTGAAGGAAACTAGCGCTGCCAGCGAAGCAAGCAAGACAGACGTGACACGAGGTCAGGGAGATCATGGTTACCACTTCTGCAGAGCAGGGTTTCCTTAGCTTTTCCACACATGAGCTCTTTTCACTAGAGGCATTTTGATGAAACGCTTGATGAAGAGGCACATAACACAAATATACAAATCTAACATTCAGTGACAATAAGTCAAAAAGAAATGCAAAACAATGCTTTGATATAATATATATATATACATATACATATATATATAATTATATATATATATAATTTTAATAAATTATTAAAGAGTAAAGTACGTTTGCATACTAATGAGATGAGTATGTTTAGTTTTACAAGAGTCATGAAATCTTTCTGTGTTTGGTGGCTTTCCCAGAGGTTGGAGAGTCAAGAGTTCAAGCCCATCTTTGGCTGTATAACTAATTTGAGGTGAATCTGTGGTAAGTAGAACCTTGTCTCAAAGGAAACGTTTGCCAGTTGCTGTGTGTCTATGTGCATAGGATTTTCTGGAGATCTTAGGTAGTTGTAAGCTACTGCCCTGCAGCTATAAGAGCAGCAAGCAGGTTGAAGAGCCAAGCCATCTCTCTAGCCCCAAGATTCACACTGACTTTAGGCAAGATAGAAAGCTGTTAAAGTGATCTCCAGAGGGGATGACTTGATTAAACTGTGTTTGCTAGAATACTTTAGCTTTACAGACACAGGGTTACAGGGATGGGCAGGGGAAGAATATGCAAATGGTTGTTTACATTGCTGAACAAGAAATGATGCTGGCTTTGGCCTGGGTCTACATAGAAAGGATGCTGAGGGAGGTTAGCACAAAGATCTGTTTGGAAGATGAACATAGGTTTGGCTGACCTTCGAGCAGGGGCATGAGAAAGAGATGAGTCTATGTTTTGGCCTAAGCCACTGGAAGGATGGAGTCACCACAGGCAGAGACAGAAAAGAATGAGATTTTGCTGGAAGGACTGAAAAATCAAATGTTTGGTTTGGAATCTATACTTTTAGGAACATGGATTCATTATTTGTGGATCTATCAAACAGAACTTAGATGTTGGACTTTTGCCATAGATTAAAAAAAAAAAAAGACAAAACAGAAAGCATGGTTATACTTTATCAGTACAGAAACAACTTGACATTATCCAAACTGAGCCATCACTCCCTACACTTTAGCAGCGTGTTTAACAGGGAGAGTTCTGGCTGTCTGTAATGTTCCTGTGGTTGCTAAGATAAATAAACAGTATATGCATCCCTCTGGATGCCTTTGCTCTCATCCTGTTAGCATATTCCAAACTGGCCTTGCTGGACCACACCAAGAACGAGAAACCTCCTGATTAAGGATTTCATTGTTTGTATTAACGTCCAGTTGTTTTCTCTTGCGAATTTAAGATTGTGTAAAAGTTCTCCAGTCTCTGGTCCCTCGAGGGTTCACATCAGCAAAAGCATTGCTCGAACTGCCCTGAAGGCTGCTTGATAGCTCGATGACGGTTTCACAGTCATGAATGGATAGTACTAAAAGATAAAATAGCATATTCCTGAAACTGCAGGTGATCTTAGTGGGGTTCAGGCACTAACTGCATAAGCATGTGTAAGTGTAAAAACCATAAAAATGTGTAAATTTCATAGCTGAAGCCAGTTCTCATGGGAAACTAAGAGGCACATTTAGACAATTAAGTCGCACTACTCATTCACTTATGAAGAACACATATGATCACTTGATCTGGTAAAAAGAATAAGTAAAACAAAGTCTTAAAATAATTTATTTTTCTTTCTCTTTTCATACAGTGTGTAGGTGAGGGGTGAGATGTGAACTCTTTTAATCTGAAAATGTCTTTATGAAAGAAACTGGAAAGAAGGTCTCTGTCTGACCATTTAGTTATTTGTTTAATGAATCCACGTGTTTGGTGAGAAGCTAGAATGTTGCAGAAACTATGCTAGATTTGAAGAAAACAAAATAAAATGTCTTATGTCCTGATTTAAAAGATAAATTCGAAATGTTGCTTCTATATTTTTCTGTCTTCCCTTCCTCCCTCCCTTCTTTTCTTCCTTCCTTCCTTCCTTCCTTCCTTCCTTCCTTCCTTCCTTCCTTCCTTCCTTCTTTCCTTTTTTCCTTTCTTTTTTTTCAGACAGGGATTTCATCATGTAGCAGAGGCTGATCTTAAACTTATGACCCTCCTACATCAGCTTCCCTCGTGCTTAAATTGCAATCACGGAGCACCACATCTGGCTACAAGAATGTTTTAAAAATTACGTTAAATAACAATATCTAAGAAGGTCCTAAGAGGAAATTAAAGTAAAAAAAAAAATTGCATCATCTCTGTTAATTAAAAAGTATAATGCTGTACGAATTTCCTGTGGCTGATCCCACTTCAGGACAGCCATCTGGAACACTGTAACCAATGCCAGGCCACCTACAAGTCAAAGGACAGCTTTCACTCGGAACCAGAAAATGGCAAACAAAGGCGGGACTCCAGGTGTTTCCGGATGCTGCTTTTGTTTTAAGAAACTAAGACTTCTCATCACATCTGGAGTGGCAGGAATAACTTTGAAAGCGATTCCTTCCTGGAGTCAGCAGCTCTCATTTGGTGAGAGCTTTATTTTGCAGAGATGGATGCCAATAAAGCAGTGGTTTTTCTGAAGAGGAAATGAATGACTTCTCCCGTGATCATCTGCGCGCCAGCTCAAGCTTGCAGGCTGCTGTGGTTTCCACAGAGCAGACGGTTTCCCCAGATGTTAGGGTCTATTTCATTTTTCGTGTTTTAAAAGAGAAATGGGCCCTTGACTTGGGATGCACAGCTAGAAACATTAATACAAATACAAGTATCTGTGTTATACATAAAGCATAATACTGGTTTGGTTTCAGTTACACTGAAAACACCACGACCAAAGGCACCCTGGGGAAGAAAAGTGCCTATTTCCCCTCCCCCCTTTTTTACCACTCCTTGGTCATAATCCATCAAGTGTCTATTTCTAAATTTACTTCACAGGACCTGCCTAAGACCCTGGTCGGACGGCAGTGGTGGCAATGCAGTGAACAGTGTTTTGTGAATTGCTGGTGCTTTTTATTTTACTTCTTCCTTTTTTATATGTACATTTTATATTGTGATGGATGAATCAAAACACAAGAGAGTGCGTTTCAAGGAGGTGCCATGTGATCTTCCGGTCATGCATGATGTGTAATTTGTAAATCAGGTTGGTTGAATGTGATGATGCATACCTGCTACTCTAGGCATTAGGAGGAAGGTGGAAAAGGAGAGCTGTGAGCTTGCGGCCAGCCTGGTTTCCATGCTGAGGTCTGGTCCACCTGACTGCATAGTGAGACCCTGTCTGAGAAGAACAAAATAAGCAGCAACAACAAAAAAATCAGTTTAAGCAGCACTAACTCCTCAAATATTAGTCATTTCTTCATGGGCAAAGACATCACAATCATTCTGAAGATTAAAAATGTAAAAGGCATGACCTCTACATTCAAGGGCCTTGGTCCCCGGCACGTGACCGCACCCGGAATCTACTTATAAAAGCAATTCTTAAAGTCCCAATGCCCTCTGTGGAATGTCCCAATGCCCCAGGTGTGTGTTGCTCAGAGTAACAGAGTAGAACATGACCTAACTGTTGCCCTCTGTGGAATGTCCCTGCNCCCTAAAACACATTGTTTAATGTANCACCTGGTATNGTTTAANTGTTAAACTGTTAAGTAAATGTGTGACTTTGGACTTCCCCTGTTTCCTGCCCAACCCTCCTCACTCCTTTGTGGTTTCTGCCTTCATAAGCCTGTCACAAATTCGGGTCAGGGTTGACCTCAGCATGCTGGCCTGAGCTCAATAAACTTCCTCGTGTATTTACAGCAAGTTCGGTCTCAGTATCTCACTGAGTGCGTGCTATTCCCAAGACTTGAGTGAGGGTCTCCTCTGGGGGATCTTTCAATTCCAGTTTTAATTTTTTTAAGATTTCATTCATTATCAGTGTCTGAGGTCAGCATACTTTGAAGAACATACCAGAGCTTTCTATTTTCATCTCTTAGAGCATCAAGAGATGCTCAGTCTCTCCCCATCCTTTCCCCCGCTCAGGCAGCCCCTTTCTGTTCTCAGCTTCTGTGAGATCAGCTGTGTAGATTAAGCTTGTGAGCAGAGCCATGAACCTCTTGTCCCTCCGTGTCTGGTTTATCTCACTTAGGGCAACAACTGCATCTTGCAACTGTATTTCTTTACTTGTACACAGTGGAATACTTTGTTTTTGTTTGTTTTAGACAGTATCACAGTGGAACACAGCCTGGCCTGGAGGTTACAGCAATCCTCCTGTGTCAGTCTCACAAATGTTGGAATTGCAGGTATGAATTAACATACCTGAATAGGAAAGCCAGTGGGGAATAAAATAAAAAGAACGAAACTCTCAATTGCAACAATATGGCTGGAACTGGTTCTTTTAAACTCTTGAGAACAGCAGGCTGCTGTTGGGTTAGGTCCACTCTCTGGTGTCAGAGTAACTTACAAATTGAGTGCTCTGCATTTTTTATGATTGTGTTTGGTTTAGACTTGTATACATGCATCTATTCTCATTGCTGTTTCTCAATTGATAATGAATTATACCATGGTAAGAAAAGCCAATCAGGACTGAGAGATTCACAAGGGAATTGATATATTTATGAATGTGGCTACGTGACCATATATAAGCATCTCCTGATCTCCACAGGGAAAGGAGCCAAGGAGCTGGGTGTGTTGGTGAAGGAAATGGATCTTTTCCAGGCTCTGTCCTCACTGGCTCCTATTTATATTTCTCTTCCTTTGCTTTCTTTCTCTCATTTGTGCATTCCTCCCCACACATGTCACAAAGGCATACTCTTGCAACATAAATGATAAGAAATTAGAGCCTCCTACGTGGCTTCTTGCAGACTCGGGTCTCAGAGTACAGAAAGAGTGGGCAGGCAGTGTAAGCTGCCTGTGTGGAAGCGTGAGCTGCTGCTGCCAGACGCCATCCAACCTCTGGCAGAATGATGCAGAGGAGTCATAAAGACGAAAGTTTGTGCGCAAGTTCACTCTGGGCGGCTTTTGCATCTGCGTATACAACTCCCGTGTCCTCAGTTTCACAGCCTTAAGCATAAATTGCGACAAGGGTGCTTATCATGGAAATGAGAAGCAAGTTAGCAGACACATTGTTAACAAAGAAAGACAGAATGGTCTTTTAAGATCACAAAATAACTATTATGACTTTTATTAAATATTGATCCAAAAGTCCTCAACAATACACTATGCAATAAATAAATAAATAAAGTATAAGTACCAAGTAAGAAAATGTAAATCTGTGTTCCTTAGATGGTCACAGCAAAATATACTCACAAAAAAAAAAAAAAAAAAAAAAAAAAAAAAAAAAAAAAAAAAAAAAAAAAAAAGACAGCAGCGAAAAGGTGCTGGAACCCATGATTTTCAACAGAATATATAGCATTTTTTATTTTACTCATTAATTACAAAAAGGAATAAAGAAAAAAAAGAAGAAGAAAAGGAAGGAAAAGATATGTAATTTTAAAGGAAAATTTTTATTTATCTTAGAATCACCAAATGTGTTAAAACTTATTAAAATTAGCAAACGATATATCAATCAGATACATATTAGGTGTAGAGGGACCACCCTTGGGATAATGCATAAGCACCAGGGAAGCCAGGAATGCTGGGCTCTCAGGGGTGTTTCTTCAGAGTGATGTGTGTATATCAGTTTGCTGCCCAGGAGGCTGGGAGGGGGTATGGTTAATAGCCTGCTGACCTCTGTGGTATCTGTAAGGCCAGGCCACACCTGGCTCCTCCAGACTTACAGACAGGACTGTTGGTGGTTAATAGTCTTGGTGACTTCTGCACTATCTGTAAAGCTGAGACCACACTGGATCCTCCCCTGGGCCCTTAAGGTAACAAAGTCTTTCTATAGAAACCATCTTTATACAAGTGGCGACATGTATTCAAAGAGAGTTTCCACTGAATTATTCCCTACTGTGCACATGGGATTGTGTTACACTAGGATTTTTTTTTTCCAAATTGTACTGTACTTAAATATGCCTAAAACTGCCCAGTGTTGAAATTTGTCTCTCCATGACACACCAGACTTCCTTCTTCACTCACAGTCACTGACATGGTGATGGCTACGGTGTTTGCAGAGGGGCTCCACAATTAGGTGTTTATACTATAGATTAGGGACATTGAATAACAGAAGTATGAAAATGATGTTAGATATTTTAAGATTTAACAATGTTAAGATAATTGAATAATGGGTTATTAAAATTTTAAAATAAAATTTGAATCAATATTTAGAAATCAGCAGTTCCCAAAGACAGGATGGAAACACACATACAAAAAAAAAGAAAATGAAGAGGAAGAGGAAGAGGAGAAAGAGAAGGAGGAAGAGGAAGAGAAAAAAGAGAAAGAGGAGGAGCAGGAAGAGGAAGAGGAGGAAGATGTGGAGACCTCCCAATAAAGAGAAACGCTTTTATAAGAAAGAAAAACTTGAGTACCTAACTTATATTTTTCTTCAAAGCTATACTAATATTGCTAGGAGACAAATGTAAAGATTGATTGCATACAAGAAGAGATTTAAAATTGAGCATAGGATGGGGGACATGTCTCAGATGTTCTGAGCATTGGTTGTTCTACCAGAGGACCTAAGTTTGTTTCATGGCACTCACATGGTAGTGCACAGTCTCTTGTAATTTCACTTCCAAAGGACCTGAAATTCTCCCCATCTGGGCATTCTTGATGTCTATGCATACAAGAAGTACAGATACATACCTATGGGGTAAAGCATTCATATTCATAAACTAAAAATAAATATTAAAAACATGAAATAAAGCAAAGCACGAACAAAGTAGAATGGTTTTCAAGATAAATGAGAAGGAAATACAAATGGATAAGAAAATGCCTTCAACAAGGAGAGCTGGTAGTACCCACCATTAGTGTGCTATTTCCAGTCTGAAAGCAACCTCATATTCTATAACTAACTGAATTGAACATCATTGCAATTATAAATAAAAAAAATAAAACTAGAAGATTATAGAAGAAAATGGAGGGACATCTTTGTGAACTTGAAGTAGGTAAACGTGGTTGGATAACATGCAAAAAGCGTGAACCACAACAGAGTAGGTTGCTAATTATATACTCTCAAAATTAAACCCTTTGCTGTTTGAAAGGTATGTTATACAAAAAAATAAGAAGGTGACAGACTGAGCAAAATACTAAAAAAATATATTTTTAACAGAGAACATAGAATCTCTGTGTGAGTATAATGAAGTCCTTTAAGAATGCTGCACGTGACATACATAATTCTATGAGGCTAACAAATAACCTTTAAATTTGAGAATATTGTAGAATAACCATGTGTATCACATGTGTGTGTGTTATATGTACTTAACTACTAAATAAAAACAGAAAACAGACACCCATAGTCATCAGATTGTGTGTACTTGTAGACTTGGCTAACATTTCAAAGGTCTCTATTTTTAGGACTGAAAATTAAGTGAAACAGATCGAACACATATGCTGCTGATGACGAATGAGGACAGTGTCCTTCTTTCATTTATGGTGCTATGACAAAATCCTAAGGAAAGCCTATTAGAGAAGAAAGGTGCTATTTGGTTCATAGTTCCACTTCATAGTGCATTAGTTTGGGGAAAGTCAAGGCAGGAAAGTATTTTACTTTATCTTTTTTAAAAAGTATGGATATTTTTTTTGATATCTGCAATCAAGAAGAGAGGAAGAGTAAATACATGGGATCCTTGTGTGTTGGCTTGCTTGTATACTGCTTGTGGTTGTTTGGGCTAGGGAGTGGCACTATTAGGAGATATGGCCTTGTTGGAGTAGGTATGGTCTTGGAGGAAGTGTGTCAAGTCACTGTTGGGGTGTGCTTTGAGACCCCCACCTCCAAGGTGCTTGCAAGTCTTTTGTTTGTCTTAGGAAAATGGTGTAGAACTCTGGGCTTCTTCTACAGCTCAATCCCTGCATAGAGTCTGCCATGCTCCTACCTTGATGATAATGGACTGAAACTCTGAACCTGTAAGCCAGCCCCAATTAAATGTTACCTTTATTTAAGCATTGCCTTGGTCATGATGCCTATTAGCCATAGCATCTTTGTTGACAGCAAGATTCCAAAAGGAATTAAAGACAGAAACATAAATTTGGTGCCTTTTTACCAGAAGATGCAAGTTTTTAAGAACATCATAAATTATGCTGCTGATGAACAGCCTGTGAGATTCTAAGATACTTGCCCCAAACCAGGCTTATGTTTCTAAAGATGATTGAGAGAGGCTATTGAGAAGCATGTTGTGGAACCAGATGGAGACATGGAACATAATTTAAGGATCTATAACAACAACTGGGTTATTCTACCTTCACTATACTTGTTAGCTAGGCAAATAAATGAGAATAAAATAAAGTTAATTTCTAGTATAGCAAAATCTTTTTGACTGTCTAACAGTGTCTCAATTTACCTTTCTCTTTAGCAATATTTTGTTTGTTTGGTTGGTTGGTTTGGTTTTTTTTTTT
>NC_034598.1:77517246-77519166 GCF_900095145.1 Mus pahari | reverse complement strand
AGGGTTTCTCTGTATAGCTCTGGCTGTCCTGGAACTCACTCTGTAGACCAGGCTGGCCTCGAACTCAGAAATCCGCCTGCCTCTGCCTCCCAAGTGCTAGGATTAAAGGCGTGCGCCACCACGCCCGGCTTGAATGTGTCTTGTAGTAATGTCAGAAGATACACCCATAAAGTCTCAGCAGTGTGACAGTCTGAACATGAGCTGAGTAAGCTTGACAGCAATACATGCCAAAGCACATGAAGAAAGCCCAAGAGACCTAAATGCTATGCAAATAACTATAGGCTACTAAGGAATGGTTATAGTGGGAGAAATAATCTTCCACAGAGAAGGACACATCCCTTGGATATACACTAACGACTGGTCATCTCTGAGAACATGCATATGAGTAACACTATACAGACTGAACAGGCAATATTTAGAAATATATGTGTATAGGCATATGTGTGCAACAATAATTAAGACAAAGGAAAACACAAGTTTAAAAAAGAACTAGGAGGGGTATTTGGGGGGACTCTAGAGGGAAGAAAGAGAAGAGAGGAGTGGTGTAATTAAATTATAAACTCAAAAATAAAAGAAAAATGGAAAAGTTGCATAACAATTGAGAAGATGCCATTTCTTGCTTAGCAATATCAAGCTGGATACAGAGATGCAATTCATCACCACATATATGTATAGGGCTCGGTTTGATGTTGTCTGGAAGACACAAAGCATGGTCTTTTGACTTTTTAAGGTACTAAACTTCACTTGCGTGTGTTGGTAAGAAATATAACTAGGCGATGGAATCAAAAATTTCATCTTATCAGATATGCCTTCAAGAAAAGATTCTAATATTCCAAACTATCAAGCTCCATATTGTCTTCTTTTCCCTTTATAGAGGAGTTGATGTTTAACAAGCTGAAAGAAACCAACCAACCAACCAACCAACCAACCAAATAAACAAAAAAACCACTAACAAAAACAAAACAAGCAAACAAAAAGAGAAACATGACCTCTGACCCTCAGTTCCTCCCTCCAGGTACCTGCTTGAGGTCATGTTCTGATATCTCCTAGTGATGGACTATGAAGGGAGTGTGTAAGCCAAACAATTCCATATTCCTAAGATGCGGTTTTTCAGTGTTTTATCATAGCAACAGAAAAGCAAACTAGGATTATAACTTATGGCTAATTGTTGTTGTTAAAAAGAAAGTAAGCCCCCATAGTCTTTAAGTTTCATTTATGTGCTTGTGCTTATGCATGTACACACATATACCCATATAGATTCCCATACACATATACGTACATAGACACAGAGACACAGATACAGATACACACACACACACACACACACACACATACACACAGACACACACACACACCAAAGAAAAAGAAGCTACCCATTTAGAATAGGGAGAGAAATGGGAAGGGCCGGAGAGAGGAAAAGAAAATGTGGGAGTGATGTGATAATATTTAATTAAAAATGGAAAAAAATCAAATTAATTAGTAAAACAGGGAAAGTATACCCCAGAATAAAGTCATTCTTTATTAAAAAATAAAGTCTGCACACCTCTCTGTGAGAACCAAAAGGGGGCTGTGGAAGAGGGGGGGAGGGAAGATAGTCCGTGACTGGTCAGAGTTCCTCCTATGCTCTGGGCAGGCAGACGTGGGAGGGCTGTTGGACTCTTTCTACTCGGCCCCGGGTAGGCATCGAAGCCACTGACCCCACTCCACGGGGAGTGGACATGGGGCAGCCCTCGACCGACAGGATGTTCCGAGTGACACCCGTAGCCCTGGGGTTACAGGAGAGCGGGCTTAGGGAGAGAGGTTCCCACACAGGCAAGAGTCTGCACAGCAGGCCATGATGAACAGAGGTAGTCTATGGTTTTAGAGTTTATTATAGAAAGGCAGGGAGAAAGAAGAGAAGGTGAGAGAGAGAGAGAGAGA
>NC_034598.1:77427224-77515751 GCF_900095145.1 Mus pahari | reverse complement strand
CCATCCCACACACAGACACCCACCTGGGGACCCATCCCACACACAGACACCCACCTGGGGACCCATCCCACACACAGACTACTGCTGATAGGTTCGTTCCATTATCAACAAGGTGTGGCTGTGGCAGAGTCCGGGCAGGCATGGCTTAGGAGGAGCTGAGAGTTCAACATCTCTTTGGAAGGCTGCTAGGATAAGACTGGCCTCCAGGCAGCCAGGACCAGGGTCTTAAAATCCACACCCACAGTGATACAAAAAAAAAATCCACACCTATTTCAACAAGGCCACACCTACTCCAACAAGGCCACAGCTCCTAACAGTGACACGCATATTCAACCCATCACAGGAGTCGTTTTTCAGCTTTCATTTTCTAATTATTCCACCACTGATTTCTACTAATTTCTTCAGTGTTCAACCAAGTAGTTTTAGTTTCATTACAAATGATAAATTGGATAGGACCACTCCATCATTCAATCTTATTTTATTTTTATAGCATCACTTTATTTTCTCAAGATATATTGGTTAGTGGCTATTAATCTTTCTTCCCAAGACATAATCTTTTTAGAGCAGAGATCTTTTCTGATTTGGTAGTTCTATTGGCAATATTATGGTAATTCTAGATAAACATTCAATGATGCTGAATAAGTAAATGAATGAATGTTTAAATAAAAGAATGACTGAACAGCAAATGGCATTTTCTTTTCTTGACAATATACTTATTCTGACAACAACTCAACATATTTGGAGTTTTTACTCCAAACTATGTGAAACATTTGTGTTTACCTCCATCACGCCATTTTGGTATAATGGAGTTGTGCAAGTTGGCTTAATGAATGCCTTGTTACTGAGAGGGGAAGCAATTGGAACAGTAGGCAATAAAGAGAGCACCAAGTGACAAATGCTTCAGCACCAGTGCATGTGACAGGCTCTCCATTAATTCCTGGTGGAAACTTGTTCTTTCAGCAACATTACTTCTGTTTTGCTAAGCATGTCCAAGGAGTGGTCACAGAAAAGAGAAGGGAAGAATGTAGAAATGAAGAGAATTGTGAATGGAAAGAGGGAGGAGGGGGGGAGGGGGAGAGGGGGAGAGACAGACAGAGACAGAGAGAAAGAGACAGAACAGTTGAACCAAATTCAAATGAGAAAGTCAGATGCCAAATCTGATTCTCTGGCTTGGTTCTGGACCCGGAAGCACCCCTGCAGTTGTGCTGAGGTATCACATTCACCTCAGCAGCAGCAGGAGGGACAACCCTGACCTGTCAGCAGTGAGTGGACTAAGGATGCTGGTGAGTTATTTGGTCTTAGGAAAAAGCCTAATGGAATTTCTGGTGACGTGGAGAATGAATACGTTTAAGAGAAGCTAGAGCAAAGAACTTTTTCTGTAGATCTTGCTTGTGTTCAGCATGGAAAGAAATACTTGGAACGCTTTCTTTGGTCATGGGATTTGATATCTACTTAAAACAGTAAATTTTGAAAGTGAGATAAGGAATCTTGAGCAACCCAGCTATGGTCTTTAAAATAAACACAGACATTCTCACTTGGGAAAGTCTGGCCAGTGTGTACCACAGTACTTAACATACTACACAAAAATGCCATGGGAATTTTAGAGTATACACTTACAACTTTCCACAACCATGCTCTCGTATTAGAATGAGAAAGTATATTTGCATTTCATCAAACTGCTATAATAACTATAGATATTTAAAGGAAGTTTTTCAGGGATTTATACAAAATGCACACATGAGTTGGACAGCGAAAACTTTCACTCTCTAGTTTGACTAGGAATAAGGGAACAGAATAAGTTAGTGAATTCACATTACAAAAGCCTGTAAGATGAATCCTGCAGCTGCATTTAGAAATATTTATTGATCATCCTTAGATGCTTTATTTGGTTTCAGGCTCTCTAAAATCATGATGCTGAAATAATCTTCAGTTCAAGGAAATCATGGTGTTTTTGGTTTCATTTCATTTTATTTTGCATCATTATTAAATGTGTATCCTCTAAGGTCTCAACCCCTTGGTGCTGACCCACACTCCTTAGTTATTTCTAAGGATCCCTTTTTCTTTTACTTTTAAACCCATCTCCATTCCTCTGAGTTTCCTGTTGATATGCAGAACAACTCTCTACCAGAGACCCACAGAATCCACCCTCGGCTGGGACTCAGGGAGACCACTTTTATTTTCCTTCCTGACCTCCATTCCAGGATCTCCAGACTTAATATTAGTCCTATTGCAACCTGCCATCAGGATCCAGTCCTCTCAACCCACATCCACATGCTAGGGTTTTCAACTTGTAGGCTGCAACCCAGTTGGGCGTTAAATAATCCTTTCATGGGGATCACCTAAGACCATCACAAATATTAGATATTTACATTATAATACATAACAGTAGCAAAATTACAGTTATAAAGTAGCAATAAAAGTTTTTAAATGTAGCCCAGACTGGCCTCAAACTTGTGATCCTCCTGCCTCTGCTTCTGTCAGCAAATCTCACTGGTGTGCGCCACCACATTACAACCCAATAGGAAGAACAACAATATCAACCAACCAAACCCTCCAGAGGTCCCAGGGACCAAGCCATCAACAAAGGAGTACACATGGCTCCAGCTGCATATGTAGCAGATTATGGCCTTGCCATGTATCCATTGGAAGAGAGGTCCTTGGTCCTATGAAGGTTCGATAGATGCCCCAGGGTAGGGAATAGAGGGCAGGGAGGCGGAAGTGGGTGGGTGGTAGAGGAACACCCTTATAGAAGCAGGGGAAGGAAGGATGGGATAGGGTGTTTCTGGGAGAGGAGAAACTGGGAAAGAGGATAACATTTGAAATGTAAATAAAGAAAATATCCAGTAAAAAGAAAAAAAGATAAAAAGGATAAGATCTATGGTAAGTAAATAAAATAATGTTATGAAAAATTATTATATTTTCCAGTGATGTTCAGGCACAATGCAATCCAAATAAAACCTTCAATAACGTTTCTTCCTCCACCCACAAAAAAAAGTTTTTATGGTTTTGGGGTACCACTACAGCATGAGGAACTATGGGAAGGCTGAGAGCCACTTTACTAGGGCCTCTGCCTTTTTGTGGACCCAGGCTCTCCCTAACTCTTTTCCAGCTCCCCTTCAGCCTTTCCTTCTAGACCAATTCCATTCCTATGTGACTCAGGCTGACCAGGGACCCCAAGGCCACTATACTAGATTGAGCAAGAGCAATTAAAGAATGGAACACCCACTCCACAAGGACAAAATCAGATATTCACATTAAGAAACACCTCAAGCATCAAACTCCATGTATGTATATCCCAGGCAAAAACACAGACACGAAGATATTAGAACAATATGCCTCCTCCAGAAGCTAGAAACCCCAGTGCAATAGGCTCTGAGAAAAATGATTTAGCTGAATCACAAGACAAGGACTTCAAAATAGCAGTTATGAATACATTCAAGGACATTTAAAAGGATATGAATAAATGCCTTAAGACGGTGAAAATACAAAAACATTTGAATGAAATAATGAACAAGGGAAGGCATATAAAGTAGTATTTAAGTAGAAATAGAATCACAAAGGAAAACACAGAGTGAAATAAATCCGAAATGATGACCTAGGATGTCACTTATGTGTTCAACTGTCCCAGGACATATGCTAAGTCATTATGAATTAGCTACTTTTTAAATGGCGTATTTGCTGATCTTCATTTATTGAATAATAGAGACATAGTTTTAATCATGTTTCCAAAAATTAATTATCTATGGTGTCATTTGCACAATTTGAAGTTAATTGGTTAATAAAAGGCTAGAGCCTGTGATTGGGACTTGAGGAACAAGTGAGACGTCTCAGGAGAGATAAGGAGGAGGAGACAGAGAGAGAGGAGGAGGCCACCACGAGAGAAGATGGACCATGAGCACATGGCCAGGAAAAGTGGAGCCTGAGGACAGGCTGAAGAAGCAGAAATAACCCAGGTAAGACTCAAACAGCAAGGAGCAAGAGACTTGTGGCTGGGATGTAAGTTAGACTAGCTCAGAACCTGCCCCATCTGGGTTTTCAGCTTGAAAATAAAATACCAGGATATTGTGTGTTATATGGGTTTGCTAGACTAAGTAATTCATTCAAACCTGTATAAGGACAGGAAAGAAGGAAGACTATGCTTTTTACCTGCTCGCCCTCACCTTTCTAACACATTCCTTCGCGTCATATACTGAAGACCACCTGAGATAGCTAGCCTTGTGGACTAAGCAACGCTTGTGCTCTTGGATGTGCCATTCATAGCCAGCTATTGGTGGGTTAGCTGGATTACAGCATGCAAACCATTCTGAGCCCTCACAGCACACAGGCCCTCCAGCATAGACAAGAGTCTTATGGTCTCTGTTTCTTCAAAACCATGGAATTGTTTTTGGATTATTTTTTCATGCCCCTTCCAGGTGAAACAGGTAAGAGTGAATTTCCTTCAGTTTATTCATTATGACAGGCCATTGTTATTTGTTTATATGCCTCTGTATAAAAAACAACATGCATTTTTGTGGAATGTAGATTGTCGTTGTGATTATAGCCCTCAGTACTAATTATCTGATGCTCTGAATAAAGTTGTCTCTTCCACCTCATTTGTCGGCTCCATTCTCCGCTTTCATCCAAGACATTTATCGATGACCCTATATATTTGAACTGCTGCCCTGGGCTGAGCACTGGATTAGATGATAGAGGCTCCACCCTAAAAGCAATTGCATAAAGCATGTATGGAGCCCTAAGAAGTTTCTTTTTGCAGTGGGCAGAGATTAATAGGAAACTCATAGGTGGCACTAAGTGACTGCTGAGTGCTAAGCCCTAAACCAGACAACTAAGGTCCAGGGAACAACACAGAAGTGACCGCAGAAAGAATATAAGAGTCAGAGTAGTGATAGGAGCACTCTGAGTGCTTTCTTTTGGATAGGGCAGGGCACTGCAATTAGGGACATACTGGGCGTGGCAACCTGCACAGGCACAAAAGTTGTTGAGAAGAAGAGAGGTCAGCAGGAGAGGAAGCGGGTAAAAAAGAGTAGTGGGGGACATTGAATATGATCACAATACATTGTATACATGTATAAACTTACTAACAACTAACAAATAATAACCTTGAAGAAGAGGGCTAGGGTCTGAACTAAAATCCTACCAAAGAAGCCAAAAGAGAGTCATTCTCATGTACGTATATTTGGGAAAACCAAGCAGAAAACCCAAACCAAGAACTCTGATAGGCACTCCGTCAAAACCAAAGTAGGGCCTGGGCTGAGGGGCAGCTTGCTGAGAGTGAAGCTTACGTGTCATCCGGACGGGAAATGATGTGATTTGAGCTGAGGGTGGGATGAACTGGACTGTTAAGCCAACACAAAGGAGAAAGCGGCAACAGGAGATAAAACTCATGGTGGTGGCATTTGTAGGCAAACGCCTGGTTTCTGAGGCTTCGTCTCATGAGGGTTTAGTTTTCATTTTACTGGAATTTATCAAGTACCAAGTGAAGTAATACACAAAAATGTTTTTCTTTTAGAAAATTATTATCAATGTGTCTATATGTGTGTCCTCACAAATGCACGCAAAAGTGGTATGAGTGCTACTGTATGCGATTGTTCAGAATTCAGGGGGACAACTATGTGAAGTTGCTTCTTTCCTTCTACCCTTACAAAGGTTTCTGAGATTGAACTCAGGTCTCCCGGATGAGTCATCTGGCCAGGCAAGGAAAGAATGTTCTGTATTATAAATTAGCAAGTAAATGTAAACGATCAATGTCATCCTTATCAAGAGGATAAGGCAAAGTCAGACAGGCAAAGTCTTCGCTGCAGCAGGAGTCATTCCAGGAATGAAGGATTAAGATAAGAGCTGTGTGAAGCCCTGCTTAGAAACAGAAGCCTGTTTAGAATGACCACGTTGAATCTGGCACATGGGTGTCACAGCCAACACCAAGCCACTTACTTTCTGAAGACTTGTGTATTACCGGGCTCATGGGACCTTAGAGTCTCACTGCCCAGTGTCACATGTTTTTCCAACATTTTATTATTCATTCACAGGTAGAAAATGTCAACTGGAACTGAATAAGGGACATACGAGTCCAAATTATAACCTATTAACCATATTTAAGGAGTATTTACTTTGTCTCCATTAGATATGTATCTTTTTAAGGACTCTCTAAGAAATGCAGGAAACAGAGTTATTCTGCTCAGAGTGGATATAAATAAGAACACTATGTAAGTATTGAATAGCAAAGTAGCAAGTTTCTGTAAAAGTAATGGAGCATCTATCTGCCTCTGTGTCTTCTTGTTCTGTTCAGTTGCATTTTGGGAAGAGAGGATGCTTGTCCAGCAGGTACACATTCACATCATGGTAGAAACTGACATGGGAGATTGGGAGGGTGATAATGGAAGAAAATGCCTAAGAAGAATGCAGGGAGGGTGGGCTGAGTGTGGCAAGACCAACTGAGAACATGAAAACTTTCAGGGCCGAGATGGCGTTAGGGACTTGGGAGAGAGTCTTCGCTGCTACTGATGGTGCAGCACAAGTTTTCCTTCTGAGATCCTTTGCAACCTTTCCACACTGGCAAAATGAAGTCATGATTCATTTCAAGGTTCCACTTGACTCATGACAATCAGAAACACAAGCGGGCTCACGAGCCCCCCCCCTGCCCTCGGTCTTATTGGCCCATCCACAGTACAGCACCACTTCTGGGAAGGGCAAGCCTCATACCCACAAGCACATTCCCAGGGTGTTTTTAAAATTGTTCCAAGACTATTCCCAGAAAGGACATTAACAAGATCCAGACTAAATACTTCATCATTTTACTTCCTTGGCTTCCAAAGGCATATACTTCTAACAATTTGGGCATATAATTGCTGAAAGACTCTACTAAGTTCCACGTCTCAACTCACCTTTCTTACTGGCCATTAAAACATACAAGTAAAATGTCAAATTCTCAAATAATGGCATGGATTAGAAAATTTTACATCATTTGTGTCAACAATTAGTATTCTTAAAAGGTATTAGTAAGTACATTCAAAGTCACTAATCTAAGAAGAAAAGCTTCCTCTAAAGCATATATTAATATATTTATATGTAGTTATTATTACTTATACATATATTATTAGATATAAACATATACATATTTATTTATTGACTACATTATATGTTCAAATGTATATATATTGGAAATAAACTCACACATATATGTACACATATGTTTATATGTATATAAATATATCCACATATATTTCACATGTATATGTATAAGTATATACATATATATTACTGATATGAACCTATTCTACAAGGTGCTTTGAAACACTGTTGTCAAATGTGTTCACATTTTAATTCTCAATTGCTGTGATCATGTTACATTCCATAATTAAGATATTAGCTGGTGGGATTGACCCTAAAATTGAAGTTCATTCTGAATTATTGGAGCAAACCCAATGCAACCAACCACAGAATCCTTACACAGGGAAGAAAGAACTAGAAGACTCATTGTCAAAGAAAGGTGATGCAAGGCTGGCCTACTGGCCAACTGTCCTTGAAAGCTATGGGGATAAAGATGAGGAATCAGGTTGGTGTCAGGAAGTTGAAAGAAATAAGCTGTGTCTTAGGAATACATACTTGACCGAATGCTATTTGACAGATGTCTTGTTTTTAGCCCACTCATTATGGTTTTTAAGGGGCTTCCAAGCCAAAATATAGTAAATTTGTGTTAGCCACAGCAATAAATATATGCAAATTTCTTATAGAAGCAATAGGAGGCACGGGAGCTCTCCTGGAACGTTCCTTTCCATCACTCTTGGCACCCTCTCTTTGGTTCTTTAGAGCAGAACCTCTGCCCAAGCACAAATGAAATTGGAAATCACAGTAGAGTGATGGGTTGGTCACTCATATGCTTCTGTTGACAGCTTAAGAAGCCTGCCCATAAAGAAAATCAAGAGAATCAACCAAACTATGAAGCAGACCCCACCACTAGGCCTTATCAAGTTTGTGTTCACCAGAAATGTTACCTAAACTTTCTCATCTCCAAATTTAATCTTGCAGTGGGCACTCATGGGATTATTGAAACTGGGAGTTCTGAAGCAACTTGACTTTTGAAAGTGAGTTTAAATACAGATGAAAAAGTTCTATGTCAATTGGTTTAAACTTCCAACCTCCTACAGTTCAAGGAAGGAAAAGTATATTACAAATGAAAATAAAAGCTATTTAATGTCTCCGGCTAAACATTCATTTTTATACGACATGAAGAAAACTTCTCTGACATTGTTGTAGTTAGAGTTCCTACCACTGTGAAGAGACCTTATGACTGCACAACTCTTAAGGAAAACATCTAACTGGGGCTGGCTTAGAGTTCAGAGCTTTAGTCTATTGTAGTCATGACAAGAAGCATGGTGACATGAGGCAGACTCGTGCTGGTGAGGTAGCAGAGAGTCCTATGCCTAGACCCTCAGACAGCGGTTGGAGAGAGTGACACCGGGCCAGGCTTGAGCTTCCGCAAACCTCAAAGCCCTCTCCCAGTGACACACTTTACCTGACAAGGCCACCCCTACTCTAACAAGGCCACAAGTACTAATCATTTGAAATAATGCCACTTTTTATGTCCCCACGGCAGCTATTTTCATTCAAACCCTCACAGGGACTCACTAGCTTACAGGTTCCTGAGCACATGGCTAAATATCATAGTATTCTCAAAGGTCCTGAAAATTTAGGAATCTTTACACAAATTATTTGTGGAGAGATAAATAAGGTCCCCATCATATGTGTGGACATTCTGTCTCTTCAACATTGCATTTGGTTTTTTTTTTTTTTCAACAAAAATAAATAAACAAATAAATAAATTTGAGCCGCTATCTGAAGATGATTACTGATAATACAATGCACTGTCAAGGGCTTATCAATTGTGTCCATCAATATAAAAACCTTGGGTTTTAAAATCTGATCTTCCTAAGAGGGAGATATTTTAATAATGCGAAGTGAAGCGCTACCTCTGACTCAGCCTAAGACTGTCCAAGTTAACATAATGGGATTTTCTGCTACACCTAGGGGTAAAAAAAAAAAAAAAACAATCAACCAACCACCACCGTCACCACCAACAACAAAAACAATAACAAAACGCAATTTCTATTCACCTCCCATTTTTTTTAGTCATTTAGAACATTTATTAAAGATATAAATATCCTGGCCAACCACATTCAGCCTGAAACTGCAAAGGAAATCTCTGGATATCTACCTTTTTATAAAAGCATATTACCTTTCCTCAAAATCTGAGACAGTGCCAATCATAGCTAAAAAAAAAAAAAAAAAAAAAAAAAAAAAAAAAAAAAAAAAAATATTGCTGCTTTGCAAAAAGAGATATTTAAANATATTACCTTTCCTCAAAATCTGAGACAGTGCCAAACATAGAAAAAAAAAAAAAAAAAAAAAAAAAAAAAAAAAAAAAAAAGAAAATATTGCTGCTTTGCAAAAAGAGATATTTAAATACAGAAAAAAACATTGCCAAGATTAGTTCAATATATTCACAGGATTGTCATCTTGGAAAGTTTAGAAGGAATTGTATGTTCATGAAGGTAATTCCACTGTTGTACAAAGGAAAACCTTAGGTTGAGCTGGAACATGAGAAATTTGGGTATACATGCAAAACCATGTTCTACACAGGGCACAAGGGAGGCTTAGAAACATTAGGGCTTTCAATATTGAAATAGTTATTGTCAAATCATCTTTGCGGCTTATGAATAAGTCAACTGTAACTTGCATTTTAAAACCCCAGAGCTGTTTTCTGAAACTCCCTCCAGAAGTGTAGGGGAAGCCACATAATTTTGGCAAAGCATATTATCTCAAGTATATTAATGACCTCATAACACAAACATACCCTTTTCAATACAGAACAGGCATCTGGATTGATCAATGTGCATTAAGTTCAGGACCCAAACTATATATACTAAACCCGTATGAACTACCCATTAGAACTACTGGGACAAACCACTCAGTTTTCTCCTGGAAACTATTTGGAGATGAATCAACATTATGTGATTTATAAAGCATGCTTTGCGGTTTTTGTGATGAAAACACATGGGCAAATTAGCCATGTCTTTAAAACTTGATACTTTTATGAGGGTACTTAGTAGACTCTGCAGGAAACATTCGTTTGTAAGCAGATTAGAAATGCTTTTAATCTTACACATGTTTTCATGCAGCACAACGTTGGGTTTTGAACCACCATAGATGTCCTCTGCGGTATTGATTCCTACATTCCTATGTCCCCATAAACCTTCTCTTTATGCATCCCGAAAATGGAAAGCAGTCTCCACACTGTAGAACCTTATATTCTCTCAGGCCTTTATAGAGCTTTCTTCTACATGGGCTGGTCAGACTTTTTTCAGGGCAAACTTCAGCTTATTCCCAAAACCTTCTTGTTGTCTTCTCTCCATTATAATAAATCTCCTCTCAGGGCTTGGGCCAACCTGCAGTTCCCCATCTCAGAGTACCACCACTTCCTCAAAGGAATGTTACACGTTAACCTCTGAGAAGTGGCTACATCTTGACAAAACTGCAAGCTTATAGGCACAGTTTTTGGCTAAGTGTTGTGTTTTTCAGGTTATGGTATTAGTAGAGGCGTTCCCATAAGGACTGTTGAATGATTGATCAGGTTTTCACTCAAGGAACCCATCAGAATTTCGAAAGATACCCGGAACTCATTGTATTAGTTAGGTTTTCATCTGTAATGAAGTACGTGACAGAAACCACTTGCAAGCAGAAAGGCTGATTTGACTTATTCTTACCAGACTTCTCATGGCAGGAAAGGTCAAGAAGCGTGTGACTCTATCCTTGGCAGTGGGAGGGAGGCAATTAACCCAGATAGTAAAGCATGAACCAGAAGAGGGTCTAACTTCCAAAGGCCTATTCCCAGTTACCTGTTTCCAGCAGCCAGGCCCTAACTAAAGACTACCATCCTCCAGATAGTATCACAGTCAAGAATATTGATGTTCAAAACATGAGCCTGCTGGAACATTTCAGATGGAAAACGTAACACCCAAAACTTTGATTTGGTTTTAACTTGGATCGCGTGTTCAGAAATAGCACTGTGCTGGGAAACTTCAACAGAGTTTAATGTGCTTATCACAGGACTCCGACTAGTTCTGAAGAAGGGGAGTCCACTTCCATGTGTTCTGCAAAGTGAGCACATTGCCACTTTGATAATAGCTTCGTCTTTATGCTGTGACCTAGGCAAGGGAATGCATTCTTAGCAGATAAGATCATCAAAACTTGGACTACCAGCCTCTAGAACTTTGAGTTATGTAAACGCCTTCTCACTAGGAAGCATTCGGAATCAAATATTTTGATACAGTAGTAGAAACTGAAAATACTGAGACTCAGTTTAGCAACACCTCATTTTAGAGAATTGAATGGTTACTCTCTTGATTGCATGTTTGTTGCTTCATCTACAAATTACCATAAAATAGAACAATAAATTGAACCATGATAGGAAATCCATATTTTCCTTAGTTGCTTCATTACGTTATTGTGTAGCATGTATAACAGTGTATAATTTCACTAGATTTTTTTATTTTTCAGTATATAAATGCTAATGTAATGACTAAGCACACTTCTGTAAATTTGATTGAAATTGTCTGTAGTTTAGCTCAAAATATAGCAGTATAAGCTAATAGTGTTCTGAGTGCTTTAGAAGACTGAGTCATTTGATACTGTAACCATCCTCAAGATCATTGGCCATATCAACGAAAGGGCATAAGGGAGACACACACACACACACACACACACACACACACACAGAGATAGAGACACAGAGAGACATAGAGGAAGAGACAGAGACAGAGAGACATAGAGGAAGAGACAGAGAGACAGACACAGAGACTGGGCATCCTCCAAATCAAAGGTTAGAAGAGACCATGAAGCTGGCATTCCAAGGAACCTGCTGTCCCTGTGCTGCTATGTGCTGCCTTCTGTGTCCTTCAAACAGGCTGAGGTGAAGGCTCTACGTGACAGCAGCACCAGTTCTTTGTAAGAGCTCCTCTACACACATCCACAGCTCAGCTCACAAAGAAAATGTTGTCACTCATCACCAAGTCCTTTACTTCTAAGCTGCAGGCTAGACCCAGGTTTTGCTTCGTATTCTGGGACTGTGTTTACTTAGCTTGTCTAGGCTGATCTTGAACTTAATCTACAGTTTTTGGTTGATCTAGAACTTGTAATCTCCTACCTCAGCTTTCCTAGTAACTGAGGCAACTAAATCCATGATGGCAGCCCATCATTAAATAAAAGTTTCACACATATAGGCACATGCACAGCACACACTCATGCCCCCCACATGCACACACATACAACAGAAGCACACAGGTTTGATTAGTACATATGGCAATACATGCTCAAAAACCAATTGTATTTTTCAAAACGAGACAAAACAGAACAAAAATATTTTTTGACAAAATTTGAATTTCCTATAAAAAAAATTGGAATCTTGGACAGCAAGGTAGGTAGGACTGAACCTCAATATTTGACTTGATTTTAGTTTTACCTTCATTCTATCTGCTTCTTGCTATAATTTTC
Organism: Mus pahari; assembly: GCF_900095145.1. Taxonomy (NCBI): domain Eukaryota; kingdom Metazoa; phylum Chordata; class Mammalia; order Rodentia; family Muridae; genus Mus; species Mus pahari. The sequence goes on along the minus strand of NC_034598.1, from coordinate 77,503,205 downwards.
ACTTTGTGTTGAAAATAACACTATTCACTGTTTATTGAGTTTTCATGTGTATTTGAAAATCATGCTTGGATTTCCCAGAGGAAAGCAGTGCATTTCATGTCAGGTAAATGTCTGTATGGAGTGGCATTTTCTCCATGAGTGTCAGCCAATGTAATATGTCACAAGAGGATGCATTTTTCCAATTAAAAGATATCTGATAAAGATTTACGAACATGCAACAGAGTCCTTACATCCTCCACACTTCTAATAGTATATTTTTTAAAATGTAAATGCAAAGAGTGTTTTATTCCGCAGAAGTCCAGCAAGCTGGGATCTCCCATTACCAAGATAAAGAGACCCCAAGTGAGCTAGCAGAAGATTTAAATCACATTAGGGGGACCCTGCAGGTAGGTGGGCTTTGTCTTACTCTTTCTTTCTTTCAGAACATTCCATTACCCTGGCATGGGGGCTGACCCATTGTCTTTGCTTCAGACCAAAGACAGTGGTGGGGCATTTTCTGAGGAGCTGTGTGAAGCCTGAGTTTTTAGGCCTAATCTCCTGATCTGCCCATTTGGTCTTGGAGTCAGCCTATCTCTTCCCCTTCAGTTTTGGGCCATCTTGAATCCTTGAGATGTTTAATAAATCTGTTCCTTAACAAACCTAACTAAAGCATTGACTATGCAGGGATCACAAGTCAAACCTAACATCAGTAGGAGCTCTGTTTTATTTTATTTTATTTTATTTTATTTTATTTTATTTTATTTTTTGTCTTGAGTAATTTTAGTGCAGATGTTTTCATAAAAGGCTATATATGTTAACAGAGAATGGACCTGTTATTGCTATCTTCATGCATGATTGAATCATATCTTCGATTTCATCTTGCATGCCTGAATTGCACATTATACTCCTCATATATCTCTTTGGTTTTCAAGCTCTCAGTGACTTTTAAAGAATATAAATGTCCCGCGGACAGGACTGCTGACTTTTGAGAAGAGTGTTTCAAGACAGAGAACAGTTGGTAAATGTTGCAATAGCTTATGTTTTTTTCTCAGAATGGGATCAGAATGGCTGAGGGCTAGGAGAAATGAGGAGGAGGGTAGCATCAGGGGCTTGGCCAGACCCTTTAGCTTGAAGTAACCTAAAATTAAGAAAATTAAAGGCAAATTAAGTTCCATTTGTGAAAGATGACATGTGATATCTATGTCTACTGCCTGGGTTATTGCAACCAGATTATCCAGTTCTCTCCAGTTTGATAACAGTGTAGAGATGCCATTCTCCCTTTTGGATTAATGTAATAATCAAGCATACATGAAAAATAAGAGGCAGAATCCAGTGCCAGTACAGAAGGAATAAATTCCAGTGCTCCATAGCAGAGTGGTGACTACATTACTCTCTCTCTCTCTCTCTCTGCATCTATCTATCTATCTATCTATCTATCTATCTATCTATCTATCTATCTATCTATCTATCTATATTTCATTAAAGATTTTTATAAAGACATAGACTACAGGAGAACAAATGGTAAGCAAAAAACAAACAAACAAACAAAAACAAACCCAAACCCCAAAACCATGGTAAGGAGGCATGGCTGCTGGTGAGGCCCTTTAATCTCAGCACTTCAGAAGCAGAGACATGCAGATCTCCATGATTTCAAGGACAGCCTGATCTACATGAGGAGTCTAGTTGGGGTTAATTCTTCTAATAGGTCACATGATTAGTGTACACCATAGACATTTTGAAATATCATACTGGAGTCTCATTAATATGTGTAATTACTTTCTTTTCAATTGTAAGAAAAACTAATTTTTAAAATGTGAAACGAGACAAGAATCTCAGTGAGTTCAAGTTGAACTTGGTCTATTTAACAAGTTCCAGGCTACACAAAGTTCCCTAGTGAGACCCTCTCTCTCTCAAACAAAGATATTGAAGAATAAAAATTAAAAAGGCATGACCTCTACATTCAAGGACCTTGGTCCCCTGCAGGTGACCGCACCCGGAACCTACCTATAAAAGCAATTCTTAAAATAACCACAGAAAGTCCCAATGCCCTCTGTGGAATGTCTCAATGCCCCAGGTGTGTTGCTCAGAGTAGTGAAGTGGAACATGACCTAACTGTTGTCCTCTGTGGAATGTCCCTGTGCTTTAAACATATTGTTTAATGTAACACCTGGTATAGTTTAACTGTTAACTGTTAAGTAAATGTGTGACTTTGGACTTGCCCTATTTCCTGTCCAACCCTCCTCCCTCCTTTGTGGTTTCTGCCTTCATAAGCCTGTCACAAATTCGGGTCAGGGTCGAACTCCTCTACCCCTGCGTGGCGTGTATGAGTTTCGACTCCAGCATGCTGGCCTGAGCTCTTGTCTTGTCCCGTCTTCAATAAACTTCCTCATGTGATTACAGCAAGTTCGGTCTCAGTGCCCTTTGGGTGCGCGTGAACCCCGAGATTTGAGTGGGGGTCTCCCTTTGGGGGGTCTTTCAATATACAAATAAACCCCTCCCCCAACCCCACCCTGCCTTTTCTTATTGCTTGTTGTTACTTGAAAAGGTTTGGTTTCAGCTGCTATTTTACCAAACTTTTCTAGGACGACCTCTTCAGTTCAACAGTAGATTTGGACAGACAGGATCACCTACTAGAATTTATTTTTAAGGATTTATTTATTTTATTTATATGAGTATTCTCTTCAGACACACCAGAAGAGAGTGGCTTACAACCACTATATATCCATAATGGTTGTGAGCCACCATGTGGTTTCTGGGAACTGAACTCAGAACCTTTGGAAGAGCAGTCAGTGCTCTTGACTGCTGAGCCATCTCTCCAGCCCACCTATTAGCATTTTTATGAAAAGGGGGTGCCCTGACAGTGTTGAGCCTAGGGCTTGGGTCCAGGTAAATGGAATAGTTACTACCTTCCGCACAGTAGTTGCTGGTCTCCAGGGAACAGGGGCTCTGGTCATGGGGGTGCAGAGTAGTCACTGTCACTTCAGTCTGTTAGTTGGTTTTCAGGTGTAACCCATTCAGCCTCTATCACACACTGTCACAGGTCCTGTGACCTTCCCCTTGCCAGGGTAGAGAGGGAATTCCTCACTACAGAGTTCTGAAGGGCAGATGCTGCTGTGTCCCTTTGTGATGCACACAGGACCTCATCCTTCCGCACCATTTTGACTGAAATTTGTCCTACTTAACCTTTCTGCTTTTTCTCAACTCATACTAATATTGTTTTCGCTTTTGAAAATATGATAAAACTACATCATGAGAATTAGTGGAAATTTTAGAATAATAAAACATGAAAATTCTGAGAAACATGTAGTGCTGTGTGCTTATATTTTAGCTATTGATGTTAGGGTCTGGAAGATGCTTTAGCTAATAAGCACTCTTGTTCTTGCAGAGGACTGGGATTCTGTCTCCAGCACCTACAATTAGGCTCTTAACCACCTATAACTGCAGCTCCTCTGCATCCAACGTCCTCTCTGGCCTCAGTGTGCATCCTCACCCAGGCATGTGCTCAAATACAGTCATGTGCATGCACATGTAAATGCAAAAAAAAAAAAAAATCTTAAAAAAATCAGTTTTGTCCTCATAGACCTAGAAAATATGTTTTAGAAATGTACATTTTATTTGCCCATGGTTTTATGAAAATTTATTTTAGTTTTTGCTGTGTAATTTTTTTTTTTTTTTTTTTTGGCGATCTACATTGTCTAGATCAGGATTCTGAAAGTTTGGGATTTTTGTTTGTTTGTTTGTTTTAATGTAAGAACACAAGCAAGTAGTTCCAGAAATGCCCCAGATTCGTTATACATTTGATTTTGAACACAGGTTTGGTTCTTACATTTCCAGAAATGCATCAATGTCACCAACATTTTCATAACACTGGGCATTTGGGTACAGGGTTGTGACCTTGAATGAAAAGGCTGTGTTCTAGTTACGCTCTGTTGGATGAATATCTGGCTGGATGAATAGCGGGCAAGTGTTTTCTTCCATTCCAAAGACCTTCAGTTTACCCCGTTAATTGTTTGCTTGGCTCTGCAGAAGCTTTTTGATTTGTGCAAATCCACTTCTCAGTTTTTGTATTATATTAGTGCTATTGATATTTATAAGAAATTTCTTACTTACGACTGTATTTTGGAGTGCTGTCAATAGGTGAGCAGATACTAAGGAAAGTAACTCAACTCATAAAGGAGTTTTACTCAGCCATATGATATCATTTTCAGAAAATCGAATGGAGGTAGAGGTGGTCATGTTAAATGAAATAAGCTAGAGTCAGGGAGGGATATATATTCTCTCATATGTGGAATTCGAATTTTAAAAATATGTGAATATATTTATATAATGCACATATTTTTAGAGAGTAAGGTTGCCAATGGGAGGGGAAAGAATAATAGGAAATGAATATTACCCAAGCTCATAGCATACATGTATGAAATTGTCACAATAAAACCCATATTCTTGACAACTACTTACATATTAAAATGCAATCATTAAATTAATTGTGCTCATGTGAACAATTTTATTAAAAAGTATGTATTATCTTTGCAGACCTAAATCCAATACAATCCATTTAAAATTTATTAGAAATTAGAAATAAAAATACATTCTTTGCTTTACAGAGGAAAGTTTTAAGCCATAAATAGGTGATATTTTTCACAGAAGATCATAAATTCTAAAATTTGATGCACTGATAACTAGTGTTTAGATTTGTCAAATGTCTTATTGCAAGGCCATTTCATTCTATTGGATATATTTGTCTTTTTCCTAATAAATTATATACTTGCTTCTTTTATTTAAACAGGACACCTTTCCACAATATTCTTATAAATCATAATAATAATAGTAATTATTATTATTATTAATAGTAATAGTTGTAACAATAAAGCACACAAATCTTTCAATTCTGTCAGTTTCATGCAAGGATAGCAACATCTTTTGTCTTTCAAAAGTTCTATTGGCTACCTTCCTATAAAAGTGGTCTTCCTTACATTTCATGTCATACATACATTGTATAAATATGTATTCACATATTTTAAAAAATTGAATTCCATATATATAATGAATGTAAGGCATTTATTCTAGTGTGAATTTTCCAGGTGAATATGGTAGTGATACTGACATGAACTCCTCTGGGGTCTCACTATTTACATTTGAAACACAGGATATGGACTCTGATTTTTGTTTCTTTTACATTGCTATGTTGAGATGGGGGTCTCGTGAATCCCAGGCAGGATTCAATACACCATGTAGCTGAGGATGAACTTAAATTCCTGCTCTTCTTGCCTCTACCCTTCAAATACTGGAATTACCTATGTGTGTTATCACATGTAGTTTATCTGATGCTGGGGGTTTAACCCATTTCTTTACCAATGCTATACTGTACCAACTCATCTGCATCTCAAGCTATCTTCAAAGGAAAACAATTATATTGTAGCAACCTATATTGAAACAGCTTGCTCTAAGAGTTTTATAAGTATTTAAAAATGTGAATATTTTTAAATAAAAACATACCATATATATATATATATATATATAAAATCTTCTTAAGTAATTCAAGCAACAAGGGCTTGGATAAATTACTCATTACAGTAAACACCAGAAAGTGACTTGGAATGCTCTATCAAGCCAGGCCTTTGGAGAGACCACAACTTTGGGTGCCTTCCACCTTGGAAAAAAGTCAGAATAGTGTGGTAACAGAATGAAAGAGATTAGTGACTTGTGATATTTTTAGGATATATTTACGTTTTCTTTGTTCTGTTTTTTTTTGGCTTTAAAGTATAGAATATAATCTTCAAGTAGGGTTTTGAGTAAGTTCCTGAGGAAATCCATAAACGAAAAACAGGTCGAACCTTGCTGAGTGGTTCCAGATCTGAAGAACATAAAAACAGAGTTTCTTCAACATGACAAGCAAAATAAGATGTTCACACTATCAGTTGTCTTAACGTGTATATGAAGTACTGTTCACATTACAGAAATGAATGATGTATCCTTAGGACAATAAGCAAGCAGATCCAAGTGAATCAAATAACTAATCCAAGAACAGTGGCCAACAAAAAGACTCAGTTCCTTTGAGTGTGCTCATTTGCATTTTCCCGAGATTCTTTGCTCTGTTTGTGATTTAGGAGATCTTCACAGGAGCACAATACTTGGCTGAGCAGATCACAGATAACTGCCACCACAGACGCAGAGTTCTGAAGTTTGTAGCAGAAACCCTCTCACACCAAACTGCCTCACTTTCAGCAAGCTCAATTCTTAGTGGGTTTAATCTAGTAAAGTCTCTCTCTCTCTCTCTCTCTCTCTCTCTCTCTCTCTCTCTCTCTCTCTCTCTCTCTCCCCCCCCCCGATTCCATCGGGGAAGGGTTTGTTCTGTCCACCTGCACTTCGTTAGAGAGAAGCGTGCTCAGAGGCAACACCACAAGAGCCCACAGTGACATAACTTCATCCAGAGGCTGGCGTGATTGGGCTGGTCCCCCACCCTCCTCAGCTCTTGTATCACTGAGACTCTGGCAGCCAGTCCCACCCTGACAGAGTTCACAGCATATGTTAGTGGATCCTTGTTCACAGTGCGTCTGTTTAAGGAATTAGTGGAAACAGTGTCAAGGGAGTAAGGTAAGTCCTTTTTTTTTACTACAGCCTAGGGGATGCTGATTTTTGGGGACAGTGCTGAATTTTAACAGGAACAGAAAAAAAAAAAGTTCTAGAGGAATTTTGCCAATTTGCTATTCAATGACAATTTTGAACATTTATTTTCACATTTTTACCTAATATACTTTGCATCACTATTGGATTAATTTCACTCTGTATGCCAGACTGATTGGCAAGGGAAAGTTAAAATGTTCCAAGGTTACAATGAAAAAAAAAAAAAAAGTTAAACTAGACACTCAAAAAAGTACAGAAATTAAAATTCTATCCATGCTAATTAGCTACATATTCTTATATTGTTGAAACTTAGTATTGAGACAGAAAAAAGGCCACTACCACCAGCAGTTAAGAGGTTTTGCAATAAAATATGTTGCTACAGGTCGCAATAAACATTCTGAGTTATAAAACGTTAGCAGGACTCAGATACTTGTGTGGATCGCTTTGCCATGTTTTGTTCATTTTAAAGATTTGTGGTTTGGGATACACACCTTAAGGAACATGTTTTTAAATGTTTCTGGGAAACAATTTATGTTTTTGCAGAAAAGCATTTCTTTAATGACCAGAGGTATTTGAAAAGTAGGGGCCAAATGTATGACTGACCCTCACAGAGGAGGCACTGTATGTTCACAAGGTTGCTTTGATTTCAGACTGTTAAGTTTTACTTTGCCAAAACTGTGGAAGAAATGCTTGTTACTATGCATATTCCACTTAAAAAGTCAAAATGTAAATGAATCAATAGACTCATTTATGTGATTATGCATCATTAAAACGCAGAAACCCCTGAGAAAGTCTATTACTGCCATCGTGTTCCTAGTGCTAGGCTGGGCAAATCTTCCATCATAATCATGGGCAGGGGGATAATTTATGAGCATTGTGACTGTATCTGATGTTAGAATTTTAAGTGTATCTTTCATAGAATCTTTCTCAGTGTTTCTTTTCCTGAAGTCTGTCATGATTCTAAGCTAAAGCAAAGCAGATATATTTAAAATGCATGGTCCCCAAACTTCTACTTTCTCCTAATTACCTGATGCAAATGCTTATCTCATACTATTTACATAAAAATATCATGCAATGCAGGGTGTAATTGAAAGTGGATTCTCTTCATGTTGTTTCACTCACAGGAACACTGGCTTTCCTACAATGCATTCTGTGATTCCCAACTCTTATGTCCTAGCCTTCTTTTATGCAAATGGCTAGCTTTTCTCTGAAACTTGAATCATTATTGAATCCCATCTTAGAAACATGTTATGGGAAAATAACTACCAGGAAATATTTTGAACTTACACTCTCAGCACACAATTCATGACGCCAACATCACTCTTATTTTATTTTTGTTTTGTCTTTTATTCTCTGCTTCCACTTTCTGAGGGCACTAAAATCTGCTCTAGCAAATCATGTTACCTTACAGTTGGCACAAAGAAGATGAACTTATTCTTTAAAATGGAGAAGGACTTAGTTTTTAAAGTTGGAGAGAAGGTTATTTTCGTATAACTGGTATCCTTTCCGGTTTGGATGGAAAAGCCAACACTGTCTGACTTTTCCGTATTGGGTAAACATTTGTTCTTCTAAAATTAATTTACTAAATACTAGCTTCAGATACAGCTTTCAGTGAATTTTAAAGCCCGGGATGTTAAGCTGCAAATAATGTAAATATCCATCTAAGAATTCAACCCCCTTTCCTCAGAATCCACAACAATAACAAGGCCCCTTGAAAGGAAGGCGCTTTTTGCCTCTTCTACCTTACAAGCAGCAAGAGCAGTTTGCCTGAGGGAAAAAAAAAACACAGACTGCCCCTGCACTCACGTAGGATCTCTCTAATGAGACATTTTAAGGATGTTGATGGCAGAATGTACCGAGGAATTTCCAGTTGTCTTCTAAGTTTCCTTTCTTCTGGCTTCGGGGATATTCTTAAATAGGGTTTCTCACATTGTGTGAGACGGTGCCACCAGGAAATATCCTGACTGATATTTCGATTGAGGAAGTATCAGTGACAAGGACTAAAATATTTGGAAGCCATACCACAAGGGGGCGCATTCGTACACACCTGGAACCTGTTTCCACCCGAAGGTGTGAACAACACGCCCCTCTCCTCTCCCCGCCCTAAACCACCCCACACCCCACTTCTCCCCCGCCGCCTTCTTTCTCCTTATGCTGAAATAGAAAGGTTCAAAGAGCAGCGAAGACACTATTTTGGAGGCACTGAAAAGGATATGAAAAAAAAAATACACCTTGCTAATGAATTTAATGAAAATTGAACTTTTTTTTTCTTAAAATGATATTATGTTGTAATGATTCGTTTCCACTTTATTTAGGTCACGGAGGACTTGCTGAAAATGAATATATGTGCATTCTCTCTTGTCTTGGCATTAGTTGGTAGTGTCAGTGGCCAATACTACGATTATGATGCCCCTCTCTTCATGTATGGGCAACTATCACCCAACTGTGCACCAGAATGTAATTGTCCCCACAGCTACCCAACTGCCATGTACTGTGATGACCTCAAGTTGAAGAGTGTGCCAATGGTACCTCCTGGCATCAAGTACCTTTACCTGAGGAATAACCAGATCGACCATATTGAAGAGAAGGCCTTTGAGAACGTCACGGATCTGCAGTGGCTCATTCTTGACCACAACCTTCTAGAAAATTCCAAGATCAAAGGAAAGGTTTTCTCTAAGCTGAAACAACTGAAGAAACTGCATATAAACCACAACAACCTGACTGAGTCTGTCGGTCCACTTCCAAAGTCTCTGCAAGACCTACAGCTGGCCAATAATAAAATCAGCAAGCTCAGCTCCTTCGACGGGCTGGTCAACTTGACCTTCATCTATCTTCAACACAACCAGCTCAAAGAGGATGCTGTCTCGGCTTCTCTGAAAAGTCTCAAATCACTAGAGTACCTTGATTTGAGCTTCAATCAGATGAGCAAGCTGCCTGCTGATCTTCCACCATCTCTTCTAACTCTCTACCTAGACAATAATAAGATCAGCAACATCCCGGATGAGTATTTCAAGCACTTCACTGGGCTGCAATACCTGCGTTTATCTCACAATGAACTGGCTGATAGTGGGGTACCTGGAAACTCATTTAATATATCATCCCTGCTCGAGCTGGATCTCTCCTATAATAAGCTTAAGAGTATACCAACAGTTAATGAAAATCTTGAAAACTATTACCTGGAGGTCAATGAACTTGAAAGTAAGTATAATGATGACCCCGTGTTTGATATAGTTGAAGTGTATATTAAACTTTACTTATATACTTAAAGTTTGTATCAAGCACTTTGAGAGCTAAAATACTTAGATTTCATGATGCAATAAGAACGAATTAAAAGAACAACAAAATCCAAACATGGAATTCTATTTCAGTCATACACGGCATTGTTCCTACCCTTTCCTTTGAGACTAACTGGCAGTGACGTCTCTCTTAATATTTGTCAGTGATTGCTTAGTTTGTTCCTTGCGTAGAATTGTGCGCTGCCTTTTACTAAGTGGCATGATCCAGTAGAGGAAAGGAAGAAAAGCATCAGAAGGCATGTATGCAGTAAGCACAGGCTCTCAGGCACCTTGACTTGCTGACTCAGAGCAAGCACATATGGTCCTATCTTCCCTAACATCTGGAGGTTCACTGTGTTACCCCATTAATGTGGCCAGCTCCACCACTCTTTTCTGACATAGTGTATGTGATCCTCAAAACAAATTCATGAGCATCATAAGGAAGAATAAGGGAGGAAAGATGTTGACAAAGGTTTTAAGTATCTATTTACTTACAAGATATCCTTATAGAGACCTTAGCTTTTGTACAGCCCTTCACTTCACCCATGTCATACATGATTCTTTTCATGTACTGCTGGATTTTACTTTTTTATTTATCTCCATGATGGATCTGGACTCGATCTGCTCTTTGAGGGCTTCCATCCTCCTCAGCTTCAGTTCAGAAGATAGGAAATCAGGCAGGAAATGAAACCTTTCAATCCCAACCTTACCATTTAATAGAGTTTAGCACAGAAATGCGTCAGTTCACCAATATGTGGAAATTTCAGTTGGAAAACATCATTTTACATATAAAGCAATCATTGTCTATTCAAGTTAAACTTGTTTATCTAATGAAAAGTCACTTCCCTTGCCAAGATAAACATATTGCTATCAGAAAAAAATGAAGTGGGACATTGTGACAACATTGAAATGTTTCTTTAATTTCACATAGCTCCTGGGTTACACATTTTCATGAAGGAGACTGTGATTGCCTATATAAACACCATTCTTTCAATTTCATTTTTGAAATGGATTTTTAAATCCATGAAAGCAAGGTTTGGTACAGTTTGACTGTTCCAAATTACACAGTTCAGACTAGCACAGTTCTACTGGCACAACTGTTTATAGTTTAAATTTTAATATATGATAGTTGATGTTCTTCAACTTTTCTAGGTAATGACTGGATTTATTATTTGCAATTATCTCATTCTAAATCAGGTTCTTTACATCGAGCATTACATTTAGTAATGAACTTTAAGGTCATGTAAAGGCACAACATTTTGTACCTATGGAAAACTGATTCTCAAACTCTTTTGGATCTCAAACTCTACAGATGTTCAAGTCTCATATATAGATAGATGCTATAATAGTTCCATATGTATGTCATCTCCTGTACATGAAATCTTCTATAGACAAATTATGATGTTCAGTAAAATTGAGATGCTATCTACAAAGTCATATGCTATAATGTTCAGGGACAAAAGCTATAAAAATGTTCACAGTACACACATGTGCAAATTGTCAAACTATTTTTGACCTGTGGCTCATCACATCTGCAAATGAAGAACATCTCCCCCTGAAAATTACAGGGCTTCAATATACAACCCCAAACAGGCATCCTGATTCCAGACCTGAGACTAAGAATTAATTTAAGTCAATCTTTATCTTCTCCAGATGAAGTGTATTAAGAATGGGGAAAAGGTTAAAAAGATATCATCAATTATGGTGGACATTCAGCGTGTTGATATACCGTAATGTGCATTGAGCAACTGAATAATGTTATTGTAACTCGCTGAAAGCAATACATTATATCAGACAGAGGGGGCAGTTGAGAGCTCCAAATTCCCAAACTGCATACCAGAGATAGACTGCAAATGAAGACCTAAAGTCCTCTTCATTCTTTACATTATACCTTCTCAGAGATGAGTATTATAGAAAGACCAAGAAGTTACACTGAAAATGTTGTTAAAATAAGCACCATAAAAGACTAGAGAGCAAAGGGCTTGAGTTTTATTTGTTAATGCTTACTAGACTTTGAGAATGAAACAAAATATCAAACTAAGAACAAGACAAGCTTAAGGTCAAACTGACCTGTGTGAACATAGATAGTTCTAGTAATAATCTTGGTTTCTATTTAAATACTAGATGAGTTCTTGCTTGTGGCATCTTCTCAACCATCAAATAACACTGGCTACACCTTGCATGATTTAGTTTATGCCTTGGAGTTTTGATTCTCTGCCATATTTTGTGGTTGATGGAAAATTCTTTAGCGATCATCTAACCAGGTCTATCATTTTCAACTGGAAATAAAAAACAAGGGTGAGTTTTTCATTGATGAGGTCATTCAAACAATTCATATTTTTCAGGTCAGACTAAACATCTCATATTCGTTGAGTGCTGTTCTAAACCTTATTACCAAAATTAAAGAAATTCTTTTTGGGGGGACATTTTATCTGATTCACCCTAGTTAGTGTTTACTAAATACTGAGGTGCAACTTTACTAGCCACATATAGAAGTTCAGTGGGTTTTGTTTTTTCTTAAAAAAAAAAAAAAGACATGGTAAAGACAACTTTCTACATGCGATAGACTATCGGCTAACAAATTATTCATGCGGTATTTTTTAAAATGGTAATTTCAAGATAGCACAACGAAAGACGACTGGGTTTTTCTATTCTTCTATTTGCAGAGTTTGATGTCAAGAGCTTCTGTAAGATCCTGGGACCACTATCTTACTCCAAGATCAAGCATTTGCGCTTGGATGGCAATCCTCTCACTCAAAGCAGTCTGCCTCCTGACATGTACGAGTGTCTACGTGTAGCAAGTGAAATCACCGTTAATTAGCATCCTCTTATTCCAATACATTGAAGTATGTTCTGGAGCAATACTTCATGGTTGGATATGTGGGAGATGTGTTAAAGTTTTCACAATATCCTTCTTGTTGGTGGTGGTATTACTTCATGGATTTTAATTAATGAAGGAAATGTTTTGTGAACATTTACCACATTTAAATAAAAGATGAAAAGCAGGCCTATTTCATCATGAGAACAGAAATACAAAACCCGTTAAACTTAAGTCTTTATTTGTAAATGTAATGTTTTCTATAGCTCTATGTTCAGATGGTATGAAGCCTTCTTACTGATTACATGGAAATCAGCCAAGTTTTTGTGGTTCCCAGATTTTAAATTAATGATTTCAAGAACATGAAACAAATATACATGGATGTTTGTTATCCTAATCCAAATTATCTTGACATGTCAAGTCTGTTTTGCAGAAATTTAGACTCTGCATTTTGAAACCAGTAATTTGCAAGATACCAAAGAAAGTTAATGAAGTCACATCTACTTTAAGAAATGGAGTCCGCAGTAAGGATTTGCATAGTTACTTAATGAAACTTTTCCTGAGTCATTCTCCTCTGTCATGTGTATGTTCCTCTTTGATTGTTTGCATGTTATGATTAACAGTTGATAACAAAATAAAACAATGCAAATGGCATTTGGTGTCAATATTTGTGAGAACTGTATGTCTTATAAAACACATAAAAGAGAGCAATCACATTCCAAGAGGGCCCCAGCTTGCCATAGCTTACTTGTGTGAGCATAGAGCTTCCCACAGCTTGTCCAGTTCTAGCATCCACCTACGATAGGTTACTAAACCCATTTCATAAGTGCAGTTAGATCTCACACCTTCCTGGATATTATTGCTACACCATTCCTGGTTGTTTTTAATCAAGTCTGTATAATGGGACCCTATTCCAGAAAGAACCGTGGAGAATCTCAACTGTCCCCGCTGAATTCTCAAATGAAAACGGTGAGGTATTCTAAGACACATATGATCATAAATATTATGAGAAATATTTTAAAGTAGAAGTCATTATGTCCTGAATCCAACATGTTTGAATTTCAGGTATTGATTTTTGATATTTGATGTTTCACTAATAACAGTAATAATTTCATTGCTCCATATTATAGGATTCCACAATTTTTTCACACTAGGCAATTGTAGAAAATGTCACTACCACTTGTACCCAGGAACAATTAAAGCTTTGCTATTGATTTTTCTCTTTACCTTTGGTAGATTACCAGGATTTATTTTTATACTTATTCTTAGAGAATTCTGTACAAGGTATCTTGACCATATTCACTCTTATAACTCCATGTCCTCCCAGGAATGAACAATACACACACACACACACACACACACACACACACACACACACACACACACATTTACTCTACATCATTTGGGTTTTGATTGTTTTAATTGTAAATAGATTTTTTCATAATTTTTTTTCGAGACAGGGTTTCTCTGTGTGACCCTGGTTATCCTGGAACTCATTTTGTAGACCAGGCTGGCCTNGAACTCAGAAATCCGCCTGCCTCTGCCTCCCAAGTGCTGGGATTAAAGGTGTGCGCCACCACTGCCCAGCTCATATTTTTTTATATTCTGATCACACCCCCTCTCCCAATATGCTCTTAAATTTTTTCTAACTCCCCACATATACATGCTTACTTTCTCTCTGTCTTTAGAAAACTATTAGGTAAATTTAAAAGTAACAACACATAGGACAAAAGAAAGAGTGACAGGCGTGGTGGCGCACGCCTTTAATCCCGGCATTTGGGAGGCAGAGGCAGGTGGATTTCTGAGTTCGAGGTCAGCCTGGTCTACAGAGTGAGTTCCAGGGCTACACAGAGAAGCCCTGTCTTGAAAAACAAAAACAAAACAACCCTCCCCCTCCCATTTTCATTATATATATATATATATATATATATATATAATGAAAAGAAAGTAAAAGCACAAGAAGCCCATACACACGCACACACAGGAAGCTCATAAATCACAGAATCAGAAACAATAATCTGTAAGCAAAAGATCAGTAAGGTTAAAAATAAAAAAGCCTAGACAAACCATTATGAGACAAAACAAACAAAAGCAAAACAAAACAATACAAAACAACAACAGCAAACTCCTCCAAAAATACTGTTAGTTTGTTTTGTGGTGGCCATTTACTGCTAGGGATTGATCTTGCCATTATGTGCCATTTGTCGACCCAGTGAGACTCCATTTGGAAAAAACTAATTTTTTTTCCTTTGTGAATGATCACCAATTGGAGATAGTTTCATGGTTAGGGATGAGAGCTTGTGTCCTCCTCCCCACCTCTGTGTAAAATTTGTTTCTTAGCAAGCGTAGGTAGTCAGAACTACACTCATCTAGTACCCACTGTATGAGCCCCAAACCAAAGGAAGCATATCCCTAAAGTCTGGTGATTCCATGGAACCAGTGTAAATAACATATTACATGTTTTAGTGACCTGTAACTCACAACCTGTCTAATGAGACTGGAGTGCGAAGAATATGGCATCAGATGACTGCATACCCGTTAGTCTCCTGTCTTTTCTCTGTGGAGTCAACTTCCTTTAAAAATGTGATTATTCCATTCCTTTCTTGGTATAAACAGCCCTCTCCATTTTGTGGGCCAATTTTAGGTAGGTTGTCAGTATGAAAAAGCCAGACACAGACAGATGTTCTTTTCTTATGGCCCCGGGTAGGATTTTTTTTTTTTTTTTAATGTCTAATGTCTACCAGCACAAAGGCCCCAGATACAGAAACTCAGCAAGGTTCATAGCATAGGGTTTAGCATCTTAAAACAGCATCTCTGTGTGATCCTTATTTCTCACCACAGTGACTCAGTGCGGTCCCATGGTTAAGTTAGTGAAGTCTCAAATCATAAAAGATAGACCATATTTTTTTTTCATAGAGAAACGTGGCAGAAAGAAAGCCTGATGTTCACAGCATACACACACAAGAATATAAACCATTTGCTTATTCACACACAGTGCACTTCTTAATTTTGAAGTTAGAAACGGCCACTGAGCTAAGATGCTTAGTCACTTCGAGGCAACTTTTCTCTTTTGGAGCTACCCAGTTTGGGATCCAGCAAGAAAGATGCCTTCAAGATCAATTTGACTGAATTTTCAATAAGATACCAAGGGAAATTGATCAAAAGAGAGATGAATTTATGGTATCAGAGTATCTTAGCTCACTCAAACAATGGTTTGTATTTCAACACTTTTGGGATAAGTTTCCCACGAATGGAGCAAATCTCTGACACATAAAGATGTTTCTGCCCTTAGGTTGCATTTACTTAAACTCTTAACCATGGTCCTTTAATTAAATGGAAAACAGAAAATGAGAAAAATCCCTCTTTGTTCTCAAGATGTCCATTTGAAAATTAGGCCTTTATAACACAGAAGACTATAATGTTCTCTGATCTTGAGGTTTGTGAATATCCCTAATGCTCTATTAAGTATAAGAAAATACATGAGTAACAGACCACTAAATGAGCCAGAGGAAAAGCTGACTTCTTAGTTAAAAGTTCGTATGCTGGTAATAGCTAGGTTTTCTGAAATATTGGAGCATTTCAACAACTGGGTTTACAAATAACTGAATTTCTTTGCTTTTGGTCTTTTAAGTTTGGGGTTCAGTATTTCCAAAGCTATGATTTTTGTCATAATGATGGCCTTAGATTCTTTTCTTTGGCTGGATTTACCCACCATAGATGCTTAACATTTATTCACAGTAAGAAAAAAATGGTCTTTATCTTGAAAGGAACTAAAAATCAACTTTAGTACAATAACTTAAAATGAGTAAAACTAAGAGTGACACTTAGATATGTTGAAAATATATGAAGTGAATATGAATGTAATGTAAAGATATCCAGATATTAACTTATTAAATTATACAATCAATAGATTTCCTCGATGTGTGAAAAGAAAAGCTAAAGTTTAGGCAACATCAGCAGATGAGTTATGCATATTAATCTCACTGTTTTTAGTTCAACAGTGGTTCCCTCTGTGGAAGATCACTGTATAATCTCAGGCCCACTATATGACAGGACATCTGTTAGATTTCATTTGCCTAAATATTGTCTAAATTTCAACACATCTAATATTTACCCCTTCTGTCTTCAAACTATATCTTGTGTTCGGTATAGCTGATGTTCTATCAAAATAATAAATGCCCCATGACTTGATGACTTTTATGAGTCCTAAGCCCTCTGGTTTGCATTTTATACATCATGCTGTGAATTTACACTACTGTGGCTTCCTTTCAAAACTTGCTCAGATTTCATCTAAAAGAATGAAGGCATATCCTGCTCAGTCCGACATCATCATCCGTAGAGCACTTTCCAGCACAGAAACCTGCTTCATACTTAATTACTGTTTAAAACTAGCCTAAGACATATCATTGCTTTCTGGATATGACCAGAGCTCCTCAGAGGGTGACACAGACACAGGGATGTCAAAGTCCTTTGTGATCTGGTCCTAGTCTCCCTTTCTAGACATCTCTTTCCAGGTTCTGTCATTCCAGTCATGTATCATATAAAATATGATTAATACCTTTGGTATATTATACCTTTGGTTATATTACAAAAGGCTGGATTCTTCTGCTTTTTATTTGTTTGGCTAACTTTTCACTATGTATCTTTGACCACTTTAAAAATGCATGTGTCCATCAGTGAACATCTTGATTCAATTGTGAATAGTGAAGCAGTGGACATAAGAATGCCAATATCCTGAAAGTTCTCATTGCATTCCTTTTGCTATTTATGCACATTCTCAGAAGTGGGATGGTTGGATCATGTGTTAGCTCTGTTATTAATATTAAGGTTCTTTTATACTATATCCCACAGTTAACCTGCAAATTTTTATCCCTCCGATCCAATCAATAATACATTAATGACTACTGACCAAAATGAATCTAAATGTATTTCTCATGGTCTCTCTTGCTATCCCAGAAGGGAAAATTCAGTCAATCTGACCTTAGTGACTTCAAAGTTTTCCAATGAGACTTTTCTCTACCTTGCTAACGTTCACTCTGAGTTGAACATAGCTCTCAAATGCCCCTTTCTGTAAGTCCAACCCTTCCTAACTCAGAAGGATGTTATTTGTAGAAATAAGATGCAAAATCTGAGTTCTTAATCATTTGCAAAACATAATCATAAAAAGTGCTCATTTAGGGGGCTGGAGAGATAGCTCATTGATTAAGAACACTGATTGTTATTCCAGAGGACCTGAGTTCAATTCCCAACAACCACATGGTAGCTCACAAGAATTTTTATGGGGATCTGGTGCCCTCTTACGAAATTTGGAATTCATCCTTTGCAGTACCATTGGTGAGTAAGTTTTTATCAGTCACCAGGAATTATCAAGACAAATGGACTGGACAATTTCTAGAGAACCTTCATTTCTGGATTCCTTCATCAATGATCAAAGCTTTAGACTCAGAATCTGCCTTGTATTCCATTCCCCCCTGTTGTCCTGTAGATTCCAGGTCTACTTCAGTTTGGTTTTAAAGGTTACTGCAGTAGATGACAGAGAGACTGTGCACATCTGATTTTCTAATTGCTCATTACAAACTATTTACTCTTTGATTAGCTGTGTCTCCCAGATGGATAGAGACAGGCACATCAGCCCTTCCTACAAGGCCCGTGTGTTTGTCTCCAGGAGCATGGTCTCTCTTCTGTGGAGTTAGTTAAACTGGAATTAGCCCAGATTTTATAGTCCTTACTCAGAGATGTCAACTCACTTGCCAAAATCTCCCATCTGTGCTCCCAATTCTGTTGGTTGGCTCTTCCCCAGAAACCATCTGGGATAAATGTTTCATTTTAACTTTATTTTTTTTTTTTTTAATGATCTTGAATTCTGAGTAAAAACATCTTAATTGTAGGTTTACTTTTCAAATTTTACTATTATGAGAAAACAATGACCTTTATTTGCCCACTACAGCAACTGTAAGGGCAATGATTTCAGGGCACACAGGACATGTGGAGGTGCTCATATGTCTATGCCTTGAAAATGTCAATGTGTTGGCTGTTGCTTTGCCAAGAATTGTTTTAACGAGGATTTTAAGAAATGAAAACACTAGAAAAACAAGTGGCATTTGCTAAGCTTTCTGATCAGAGTTTTTTTTTTTTTTAGAAACATAGTTTATAAAATTTGAGTGAGGTAGGAAAATAGCTTAAGGCATGAAGTGCCTGAGCCATAAGTATAAGTGCCTGAGTTTGGAAATTCTGTACCCACTTGAAAGTTATCCTCACTAGTATATCAGTATCCCCAGCATTGGAGAGATGGAGACAGACAGAACCTGAGAGAATGCTAGGTTCCCAGGCTAGCTGAATCCTATCTCACAGTACAATGTTGAGTGTGACAGAGAAAGATAACCACTGTTGACCTTTAACCATCACACATGTAGACTTAAATAAACTCATGCTACAAATACACACACAAAATATATGTGTGCGTATATGTATATGTGTGTGTATATATATATATATGTATAAGTATATATATTATGTATATACCATATTATAAATATTATATATGTATATATATATATTGTATTGTACACACCATAATATACATATTATATATGTATATACCCCCACATATATGTGCACGTGTGTGTATATATATATATATATATATGTAG
This sequence comes from Mus pahari, assembly GCF_900095145.1. Lineage (NCBI taxonomy): Eukaryota > Metazoa > Chordata > Mammalia > Rodentia > Muridae > Mus > Mus pahari. Next base: position 77,483,859 of record NC_034598.1, on the reverse strand, counting down.
ATACATAGATAGATAGATAGATATAGATATAGATATACATTCTCCCAGTAAATGCTCATACAATATATCATCAAGAAAAATATGATAGGCATAAGAAGATCACCACACTCTCAGAGACTGGTGCACATATTCATAGATTTTCTTGATGTATATGTTTTAAAATTTCCTTGAGAGAGAATTTTTTGAGTTTGTATTTAAGATGACTTCTGAGTCTTGGTTCAAGGTCATTTTTCATGAGTTCTTAGCTTGCCCTAAGGCTACACTCTCCCTGATGATAGCTGCAGTTCTCCTGGCTCTCTTAGGTTTTAGTGTCTTCCAAAGCTAATACAGAAAAAAACAAAACAAAACAAAAATGAATCCCAGTTTTTACCTTTATTTTTCTATTTTACTACTTGAGTTGTTATGCTGCAAAGGTGATCAGCTGAAATAAACTACCTGAAAAGAAACCCCATGAGTGCCACAAAGTAACTCTCAGGCAATTGCAGTTCACCTTTATGCAACAGATATATTTGCAGTAGTCTCAGTTTCAAACAGAGTTTCTGAGTTTGCTCTTATCTCTAGACTCTTTATCTCTCCTCACGCACAAAAGCTAAGTGCAGTTTGATTTCATTTAAACTTCAAGAGACATTCCAGGGCTATTTGTTACCCTGATAGATGTCCCACACCCAGCACTAGAGAAGGAGTTCATTTTTGTGCCCCCTTTTGTAAACTGTATCCAATTTTCTACTCACAGATGAAACATTAGACAGCAGCAGTCTGCCTGGTTCCAGATAATTCGGTAACTGTAGAAGTTCAATGCTTTCTTTGTTTCCCAAGTAAATTCATCCAGCTTTTGCTGAGCTGATACTCAAGTCCAGTAGCTTTAGTCGATCTTCCCCATGAGAGGACAGAAACCCTTAGCTAAGATAGCATCAGTATCTTTTGCACCTCTTGTTTGGACTTAGGACACAATTTGAAGGTCTGACTGTTCACTGTGCGTGGAATCTGTCTGTGGTGGCTTCTTTTTCACTGTCTCCTTTTAATCCCTCCTTTCCATCCTTCTCCAACCCACTTCCTCCTGTCCATCGTCTTCCTCCTCCTTTTCTCTTCCTTTCTCTCCTCACTTCTCTTACCAAGGACTACACAACATAAACTGTGGCAATAAAACACAAAGAACACTGGTAAAGTTATTCAGTTCATGGAACATACTCATACAAGTTATTTTAATCATTGACATTTGGACTACAAAAAACAGAGCCACACACTTAGTCATCTTACCAATCACACATGTCATTTGAGGCTTTCTCCATGATCATTTGACAACCGAGAAATCTATAGTTTAAGGGAGTTAAATCACTGAACTAGACTTCATGAGGATACTAAGTTCTGTAGCTTATATTTAAATTCTAATGATTTTTTTCCAAAAGAATTCATCACATTTGGAGAATTTAAAAAAAAAAAAAAAGAAAGAAATAGCTTACTAGCTGAAAGGTTAACGTCACACAATGGAATCAGGGCACTAATGGGGAATACAGAGGCTTGGGTAATTGTCATGATTTAGCTGAGAGTAATGGAGCTAAGAAATTATCTGGAAAAAATAAAAGGACACTGGACTAGATGATCCCAAAGTTCTTAGGCTTAATATTTCTGTGTGGTTTAACTTATGCAGGCCACAATGGTAGACATGTAGATCTCTGAATACTGTTTAATGTTCAGTCCTGTAGTATTCCTACTCAACTCCATCCATAAGTAGGCAATACAAATAGACATAACTTAGAAATCACAGAGAAGATTTTTAGTTATGTATTTTCTTGCTCAAGAAGAGTTGGCCACTGCCTCATGCTGGACTGATTCTACTTTTCCCAACATCCTGCAGTCTATGTCTTCTAGACCGCCCAGCCAACTTCCAGGAACTGGATCCTACTCAGAGACACCAAACATCAGGCAGGATGTCCTAGGCAGGACCTTTTCATCTCCGCTGCTCTTCATTCTTCTAGTGAGAAACAAGAAACCCAGAAAACCTATATGAAATCAGACCCACTGCTATGTTTTCCTGCAGTGTTCCTTCTTGATGCTCCTTTAGTCTGGTGATGAATTCCCGCAGGACTCCTCACCCCTACACACACACACACACACACACACACACACACACACCTCTACAGTGTACCTACTCTGTACCACATCACTGTGGTTAATTTTATGGTGACTTACACTGAGTCAGTGAGTTTCCACTACTGATCATTTTTTTTTTTTTTTGTTCCTGGGATAAAGAATAGTATTAAGACATGACTATCTGCTTATGTCAGCCACTCAGTATCCACTCTTTGGATACAGGCAATGGCAGAGTTGAAGAAATGAAATATCAAGGAAGTAGAACAAACAAAAAACAATCAGTAGAAGCCAATGCTTGATCTCACATGCAGCTCATCGTGTTTGCCTCAAATTATTGGAAAGCATCTAATAAATACCATTAAAAGAAGTTAATTTGCATGTTCTACCAAGTAACATTATTTTCTTGTTGTTTTGGTAATCATTTAGAATGCTTTTTTTCTTATTTCTCACAGTTATCACAATACAATGAATAGAATATGATATTGAAGACAATGTTACTAAGATGTATGCCTTTTTCACAAAATTTGTAAACAGAAAAAAAAACCAATCCTTTCCACAAATACTTCTTTTAAAAGCCCATTTTGAAAATGAATAACAAGGGCATGGGGAAATGACTCAGTAGATAAACCTATTGCTAAGCAACCAGAGATCAAAATCCCAGAAACAACTTAAACCAGATGTGGTAGCGTGTCATCTCATTGGCCCTACTGTGAGATGGGAGGCAGAGACAGGGGAGTCTTCAGAGGCTCCCAGGCTAGCTAGCCTGGGGTACACAGCATGCAATAACAGCTACTAAAAACAAGGTAGAAAGGGAACACCAGAGCAGAAGCTTGTCCTGAGCTCATACAGTAATTCTCATACACACATATCTACAGGATACTTCACACACACACACACACACACACACACACACACACACACACTTTAAAATTAAAAAAAAATCAGGTTGCAAAGAAAACCTAATTACTTGGTGTACTAAATGACTAGGTAGAAAAAATAAAAGATATATTGTCAAGCTACAGGTAACAAATCCTAAAGCTGGATTTTTGCTTATTTTATTTCCTTTGTTTTTGTTTCACATCTCCTAGTAACATATTTAGTATATTTATTCTATGGAAGAAGCGTCTTTCTTAAAGAAAAAGCATTTATTTCTTAGTCAAGTGATTATGAAGGTTAATATGTTAAAAAACAAATGTGTGCTAGGTTTGGAGGACACAAAGTCCTTCCTACTCACAACTGCAATCTGCTAAATATGCCAACACATCTTCTGTGCTGGGCCAGCTGGTAAAAGAGTGGAGTTTCCTTTCTCTCTGTCCAGGGAAAATAAGTTCATGCAAACAAAGGAATGAGCAATAGTGATTAATGGTAACAACTAATTAGTACTTTTGCAGTTTTATTTACACAGATGCAATGCCTAGAAACCCGGATCCTGCTGGGGCTGACACTTTCTATATTCTTCAGCATGCACAGTCCAAAAGTCTTTTAGAAGTGGACTGTTATGATAAATTCCATCTGGTAAAAAACGGCAAGGGTGGGGGAACAACACAAGTTTTTTGTTACAATCTCATATCAGCATTGCTGCCAACTGGCAACAGTGTTAACTCAGGATTTCAACACTCTTTCCCCTTTTATAGGCCAGGGAAAGTTCTAAATGTTAAAGAACAATAGGGCTGCCTTTCAAAGGGGAAAGGCAGAGCAACCTTCACAACTTTCTCCCCACCCAGAGCGCCAGTAAGTCAAAAGACAGTTATAATATACCAGAACTGTCTCTGAATATTGTTGCCGTGGGATCTTCTCACCAAAGAAGCAAAGAGAAAAAGAAAATGCTTAAGAGAGCTACAGTTTAATGATAATATTAAGCAAGTCTGTACAAAGTTGCATTGGACGGCTCTGAGTCAGCTCACACTGGAGGCCTGATGGAAGGTCAGATGGCTAAGCCTCCTCTTTAATCGACTAAATGAGACTTCCAAAATCAGGAATTAATGATGTGAAGTTTGATGAGCTCATTGGAGGAGTCAAAATTTTAAGAATCACTGAGGTAAAAGGTAAAAGATTTATACATACAATCTGAAGAGAATCCGGAGTATCTAGGGCCTTAAACAGAGATGAAAGTTTCCTGGTCTGAAGATGCAGGATACAGTTGCTATAATTGAGCTTCACCTGTGCTCCTGTGTTAGAAATGTTTTGATACTGAGTTCTTCCATGGTAATAGATTTCTACATTGCCTAGCTTGCAAGTTTAAACAGAAGGCTTTTCTGATGGCTCAAAAGGAGGTGTTGAAATGCCCTCAATTTAGGAACTATTGACCTATGCCCTTTTGGTGTGACTTAAGTAGATATTGATTCACCTTTCTATGGCATGTCAGGGCAGGTCTTTCCTCTTAGGACTCTAAATCCTGATGAGGACAGTGAGGTATAGATGAGAAACTTAGTACTTACTTGGTTCTATTTTTTTAACGCATATGGTTTTTAAGCACCCAAAGTGTCAGATAATACTTCATGTCTTAAAAAAAACAAAAACAAAAACAAAAACAAAGTTTCCCCTTTATTACTCAGGACCAACACTGTTCTAAGACATCATTCAAAAATGAAGATAATATGCATATTCAAAAGTAGAATTTAAGGACAGCTTTTGAAGGAAAGGCCAGGCTGATGATGATGGAGTGAACAGAACTGCGCTGGTGGTGAACTAGCTAGATTGGTTTAGTTCTGTAGTTGTACATTGTCCATTCTTGCTGATGGTCTAATTCTGTCTGTACCATCATCCCAGATTGGCATTGTGGAAAACCTATATAAAGCCATTATAGGAAAAGTTGATCCTCATGCCTGTTCTTTCCATTATTTGTTTTTGGCAGAATTTTTTGAAAATATGCTCAGCCAAAGGTTCCAGGAACTTTTGTTCTTTAAAGGAAAATCAGGTGTGAAAGGTGGTCGCTGGCTCACTAGGCTGTCTTCTGTTGCAGCCGTGTCTCTCAGTTGATGTTTGCTAGTGGTAGACTCATGCTTTGAATTGTAACTCTTCCTTGATAGTGGTAGTGATTTCCCCAGAATATGTCACTTGTTTAAACTGTCACATAAGTGTGCATGAACCAGGAGTGCAGGAAGGGAGGGTACTTTTCATGCACTTAGGAAGTGAAATCTTGCAATTCAGTGAATGACCCCAGTCTGGGCAGCAACGGTATCCTCTTGTTAAAGAAAGGAGAGCTGACTCTTACCCTCTGCCTTCTCACAGTCCACTCTTGATTGCTCTCCCAGTGCAACCACCTGGAGCTTCTTCACTGTGGGAACTTTGAACATGCAACCCCCAAAGTGTTGCTATATTTTGTCAAAGGCTTTCTCAGCACCTAATGAGATGATCATGTGGTTTTGTCCTTTGAGTTTGTTTGTGTAGAGGATAAAGTTGATGGATTTCCATATATTGAACCATCCTGGCCTCCCTGGTATGAAGCCTACTTGATCATGGTAAATGATGGTTTTTGATGTGTTCTTAGATTCAGTTTCCAAGAATTTTATTGCGTACCGAGCGTCAATATTCATGAGGGAAATTGCTCTTTGTTGGGTCTTTGTGTGGTTTAGGTATCAGAGTAACTGTGGCTTCATAGAATGTATTGGGTAGTATTCCTTCTGTTTCTATTTTATGAACTAGATTTCGGTAGTTTCTGAGAGGAGTTTTGTTCTCATTATACCAAAAGCTGCTAAATAGTGACTATGAGAATTTGCCACAGCAGTGTTTGACATAAACTATGGTTAGGGAGTAACACCTCCCTAAAGGCACCACTGTTTTAGACAAACATTTGTGAAAATTCAAGTCTTTTAGAGTTCTTTGTTGTAGTTGAGACATCGAGTTAAAACGAGGTCGCTTTGGATAACACAAGCCGCAGAACTTCCATGTTCTCGAAATATGGGAGCCAAAGGACTTATGCTGTCAGTACTCTGAAGGTTGAGAAGCAGCCAGTGGCTGAACTCGAGTGGGTGGGTTAAAGTGTCTGTGCCTCATGAGAGTTGTGTTCTTTATCAGCTACCCAGATGTCAGAATGCACAAAAGTGGATCATTCTCATGACTTACCACAACAGAAACTGGGAAGACTAAAAACCTCAAGTCTGCCTTTGGCTCTGTGAACTGATTTCAGTTTGGATGCTAAGCTGTGCTCACTCCTGCTTTGAAAGTGCACAGCCTCTGGGAGCTCTGTCCTAGATACAAGGAACTGAACCTTAAGAGTAAGGGCCCTTCGCTCTCCACTAGCCAGGGGAACAGAAACTGACTGTAAAAGGCCAGAGAGTCAAACTTCAGACTGCACACCACAGCCTCTGCCTCATTTGTAGCCTTCCTTTTGGTTTCTTTTTTTCAACTATTAAAAAATATTTAAAGCTATATATTATAGTTTGGATCCAAGATGTCTCCCAAAGGCCTATGTGTTAAAGGCGTGGCTCCCACGGTGGGGTCTGTTGAGATATCCCTCTATGATGATATTAGGGAACAGGGGACACCATGAATGGGGCTCTTTCTTCTTCCTCCTCTTCTCTTTTGATTTCTGGCCACCACATGCCTCTGTGGAATGTGCTGTACAAACCATGGTTGCATGAGTCATGTAGACTACAGCTTCAGCAAGTCAGGTCTCCAGGCTGACGTTAATGATCACAGTGGGGGTGGGGGAGGGAGGGCATCAGAGAGGTCAAAGGAAGGTCAAAAGTCTGTCCCAATCTTATTGTAGAAATAACATCGGTAGAAATAAGGAGTACCTGTCCCGTCTCTGGAGCTTAGCATCCTTGTTATCCATGGACGGTGACATAGGGCCAGTGTCCTACTGGGGATCAAGGCCTTAAGTGTCGCAAGTCCTGAGGTCACTGGGCCACCAGACCATGAACTTCACCTCTAAAGCTGAGCAGAAACAAATATTTCCTCTTTTGGGTTGATTATTTCAAGTGTTGTTAATTGTAATAAAAGAAAGCAAACAAAAAGAAAAAAAAAAAAAGAAAGTGCACAGCTCCACTCTGGGTATCATGTGATAGGCTGTACATACGCTGAGGGGTTTTCTTTGAAGTTTCCAGCAGACATGCCAGAGATGGGCCAGGTATACAGCAGTACCTTTCCCAAACCTGGGATCTGGAACAAATCCTATAGTGACAATGCTGATATACTGACTACTACAAAAATGCCATCTGTAGTCCTAGGTTTATGGAGTGCACCTTTGTGTTAATGTGTAGGGAAGGGACAGTGGTTTGATGGTTATGGGGAGTGTATCAGTGATATATATGCAAGGCTGAATATTGTCCAATTACAGTTTTCCTTTACCCGAAAAATGAAGGCATGAAGATGCAGGCCTGCCAGGTGAGGACACAGGCAGGCTTTGCACATATTTCCTATCAGGTATTGTAAAATGTGAACATCGCTTTTGTTGTTGTTGCTCAGTAATCCATAGAGGAGAAGAGATGAGGGGACCCCTCCCTGTAAGATTTCCTAACCAGTCTTTACAGAGGTGCAAAGCTGTGGAATAAAATAGGGCCTTAACCTATTGGCAGGACTTTGTCCTTTGTAAAGTTCACCACACCCTGCAGACTTCCCTGCAGAGGAGCAACACAGTTGTAGTCTAGTAACTAACCATGGTTTTTTGAGAGTCAGTGATATAATTTCTATAGTGCACTCTTGTCAAGCCATTTATATGACTTTCATAAGCTTAGTAACTTTGCTGACTGCATCGGGGCCTATCAGTGACTTATATATTGCAGGATGTCTTCTATTTGAGTTTCACATGTAGAATCTCTTCTGATTTTATGGCAATTGGCAGTTCTAATGACTCAGCTAATTTGAAACTACCAACTTTGCTGTGTAAAAGGAGAAATAGTGTCCTGTTTGGGGGAACAAAAGAACTTCTGAGGTAAAGGTTTTCCAAGGACACAGAAAATCAAAAGGGCATGTTCATAAAAGAACAGCACCTCTCTTAATCAGTAAGGTTGTCTGATTGGATTATTTGAATTATTTATAAATGGCAATTCTCACAATCTGAGTTTAAGTGGCTCCTTCTTTCTTCTGAAAACTTAGGACAAAACTTAAGGTATATGTTTAAAAATACTGTTGGGCACTCTCTGCAAAATTTATAGAATACATATGTCAAAAGTAATGTGATTCATTTCACATTAAACTTGAAAAGCCATACAACTCATATATTCTTGAATAACGTTTATAGTGGTGAGCTGAAGCCCTGGAAGTAAGGGGTGGGGGAGGGAGTTTGCAAGTAAGAGCCAACAGACTAAAGCTTTTCTCAACAGAGGAACAGGAATGTAACAGTAAAAATGTTTACAGTCTTTTGGCTGGAATTATTTAAAACAAACTTGCTAGCTTGGGAAAAACCTGTGAAACACACAGAAGATCAAGTTCTTTCTAGATCTCCGACACTTAAAGTAAAACCCATGATTCTCTGCATAAGGGGAAAATGAATATTTGGTGGCACAAACTCCTGCCAGTTCACCTTGGATTCAGCCAGAGTAGTTTTGCTTTACAAGAATTCTTTCCTATAAAATGTGTAGGCTTGGTAAATTTCCCTCCGTCTCTCCCTTAATTCTCTTCATTGAAATTGCAACATAGATATTAAGAATAACTCTGATTATAGTGGAAAACACACAAGAGTGAAAAATCATGTCATTTCTGTAAAGATCTCTCTATAAACCAATTGTCTGAGGTCCCTAAAATTTCAGCCACGTATGGAAAAACAATACAAAACAAAAATAATACTAGTTTGAGGTGTTAAGAGCAGGAAAAATACTTTTGGAAAGCCAGGCTGTCATTTTTTTCCCTTAGAGTGTCCAGTTTCTTATGCAGAGGTTACTTCAAAGGCTTGGGCAGCTATTTGCTTCAGTGCTCTCACGTGGCACGAGTGGTCAGGTTTCTGTTCAGAAAGAATTGGAATGTGTAAGCTTATATTATACTTGACTTGGTATTAGTTCTACCTTGGTACTTCAGAAGGATAAAACCATTTAGCGCATTCTCATCTACTCATATCCATAAAGCCTGAAGTAGTAAGAGTGAGAATAGGACCCTCAGAATCAATAGGTCCTATCTACCTGACACTGCATATAACAGTCTATGGAACCTTTTCAGCATGAACATCATATGTAACAATACCCTGTGATTTGTGCTGAATTTCTGGAAATGTTTTCATTGTGAAATATTTCACGGTTTAAAAAAGTTAAGTACTGGGAATAGAGAGATGGCTTAGCACATAAAAACTTATACTACTATTGCAAAGGACCTGAATTTAATTTCCAACATCCATATTGGGTGGCTCATAATGGGGCTCATAATGGCTTTTAACCCCAACTCCAGGGAATCTATCACTGTTTTCGGGCCTCTGCAGGCCCTGCACTCAAGTGCATAAACACATACGCACGCACACATGCATTACTTTTTTATTGTTTTAACAGTAACTCGGACACAGTGACTTTGAATGGGTTTTTTTATTGCAGATTTTGTTGAGAAAGAAAATTAATGATTGCATGAATGCATAAGTATCTTGAGCCGTAGTCTGATTCTTGTGACCACATCTTATTGTACCTCCAGTCCTTTGTTGGAGTTGGAGAATTATATAATAGCTATTCGGAAAGGACTGCCAACGAGCTGATTTAATCTATAACTGAAAACTCACCTTGTTTTTCAAAAATATATTGTCCACATCTAAAAAAAAAAAAAAACCTTTCTGCTTATTTTTTATTCAAGAATCTACAGTTCACATGGTTTATGTTTAACAAGTAGAAAATTCTATAAGTCCAGTAGTGGCTATTATCAAATCCCAAATCACTTAAAGCAGAGAGAGGAAATGAGCATTCAAAATTCAGTCTCTTTCTTGAACTTCCTGAAGGGATTTCCCAACCCCTCCTCCTTTCATGAGGACTTCTTTCCCAGCAGGCCTGAATGATACGCGTTCTTTCTTCCTGCTTTGTGTTGTTCAGTTACGCAAAACATTAACAAGAATGGTCAGATTAGACAGTGTATAAAATTACAGACATCTGTTTACCCTAAGAGAGATGAAAACTAGCAATGAGATTTTTTTTTTTTAAAAAAAAATGGGAAATCTCAGTTAATAAGTTTTCCTCTTCTTACTCACAAATAGCTTTTAAAAATTCAGTAGGAAACAATGTGTACAGGTGGAGGCTTTCACAGCATGATTGAAGTCTCTTGGTTCCTGTCTCTCCGATGTAGATGGTAGAGAAATATCCACTGTATTAATGTTAGTGCTGTTTGTTTCCTAAAATTCAATAAATGAAATTCACAGTATTTCTGGAATCCCCATTACACTTCTGAAAGCCAACACTGAGGAAGAAACAATCCATTTTATTTACTTAGTTGAAGAAATTTAAGAGTTACACGCAAGGGACTTGGAATCTCAGTACACTTTTCTAGCACTTGCACCTATTGGGACCACAGAGACAAAGCATTCATCTTCTTTGGAGCATTTTAGGTCACTTTTTAATTTTTTTTCTAAGAATAGGTTCCTTTTAGTAGAAAAAGAAATAACAACTCATCCAAAATTATAAACATGGAAGATCTATCTCTAGTCACAGACATGAATAAGTATTATGAAACAAGGCAATAAACAGAAAAAAAAAATATACAACATTCTAGATGCTTTTCAATGGTATTTTCCCTAAACTTTAGTAGCTGAGAGTACATAGCAGAACAAAAGGAAAAATGGAGAACTAAACAGAAATAAAATATCTATAAAGAATATGATTGAATCGTTTAGTTCTAGATGGTAGAAAACCCCTATTGCAATACAGACAAATATAGTATTAAATAATTGAAATTCTCATAACTCTTTCTTGCATTGCAAAAGAGTTAGAAAAATCAGTGCTTAAAATAGAAAAGAGAGTTGGAGATAGAGCTCAGCAATAGAATGTTTGCCTAGCATGGACCAGGCCTGAATTCTAACTCCAGAATAACAAAATAAGTACAGACATTAAAGTCAAGGGAAGAGGCTACATAAATTTTTATAGCTTGGAAGACAGAACTGTGAAGCTATAGACTGAATTTAAGTTCTTGTTGCTCTCAAAAGCACCAAAGTTATCCTGACACAGTTCTAGTCGTTCAAAAAGAAGAAAGAAAGAAAGAAAGAGAGAGAGAGAGAGAGAGAGAGAGAGAGAGAGAGAGAGAGAGAGAGAGAAAGGAAGGAAGGAAGGAAGGAAGGAAGGAAGGAAGGAAGGAAGGNGAGAGAGAGAGAGAGAGAGAGAGAGAGAGAAAGGAAGGAAGGAAGGAAGGAAGGAAGGAAGGAAGGAAGGAAGGAAGGAAGGAAGGAAGGAAGGGAGGGAGGGAAAATGAACAGAAAGGAGGTAGGAAGGAAAGAAAGAAGCAAATAGGAAAACATGTCAATCATCAAAGAGATTTCAGCTTAGGAAACAGATGTGAAAAGAATATGTTTAGGTGGAATTGAGGGTGTATGGGTGCAGTGGTTTTCTACAGAAGCATAGATAAATGAGCTTCCCCTAAATGGGGATGGGTAATACGGTAAAACTATATGGCCTAAAAAAGAAGGTGCTGTGTGAACACATAAAGCAAAAGTACTGCAAGTGAAGTTTGAATACGGCCGATATTACAGTAAAACAGAAAACTGCAGTCAAAGAAGGCTGCCGCAGGAGACCTGTGGGTTTATGATGAGAGGGAGTTCTGGAGCAGTATGATCAGAATAAATGATGGGAAGGCCCCTGTGCCAAAGAGAGTCTAATCACTCTTCTAATATGGTCAATGTATATTGTCTGATTGAAGACCAGTATTTGGGAGCTGGTGAGACGGCTCAGGAGGTAGGTGCTCATTGCGTAAGTGTGGGGATCTGATTTGAATCTCTGTATCTCATATCAATCTGGGCACTTTGGCACCTGTTTGTAATCTCAGTGCTGCCATGGCCAGGTGGGAGGCAGAGACAGCGGAATTCCACAAGCACGCTGGCCAGCTAGTCTGAAATGTACAGCAATGAAAAATAAAGACATTCCTCCTGGCGAAAGGTAAGAGGCAAGACCATTATCCAAATGTGTCATTGGACCTTCACATACAAGTAATGCCATGCACAGACATCATATACATCACACACACACGCACACACACACACACACGCACACACACACAGTCACTTCATCTCTCTTAAGTTCAATATCTGGTAGTGTAGGGCACTTCCTTGATTGCATGTTAGTGAGACTCATCAGCTGACACATATTTTTCCCCACCCTACCATCCAATTGCCAGGTTGGAGCAATCATCTCCAAGCAGTTTCTGGTTCTTAGATGAAAGCATTTGGCAGTAACCTCCTGTGTAGGCTATCAGTGGTACCCTGTACTGCCAGCAACACTCAGCAGTGATGATAGAGTCCCACTAGCCAAATCAATTTAGTTTCCCAGGAACCTCTTGTTTTCTGTCTGGTTTTTTTTTTTTTTTTTTTGGGGGGGGGGATCAAGTAATAAGCTGGATTTCTTTTGTTAGTCCTTAAAATCTCTTCCAAAGAAATTCTCTTTTCCTTAAACACACAGTTACCATTCTTGTGCTTATATCCAAGAATCATATTCAGTGATGACATTAAAAAATAATGTTGTTAACATCAAATTGTAGGGGATGTATCAAACTCAATTGGCTAGGTGCAAAATTGATGTATAATAAAAGCGAAACTCTGGAAATTAAGAATGAGGGTCTGAAAGACGGCTTACACAGAAAGTGCCATCACCTGTTGATACTTTGCTTGAAGACATCCAAACAAGATTAAATGCAGACGGCTCTGTCTGAGAGTCTATGGAACTGCTGGAAAAAAGGGGGTGGGGATGAGCAGGGGTATTCTGAAAACTCTTAGCTCATATTTAGGACTTAAAGTCTATGGGCTTCATGAAGTTACTCTTAAAATCTAAATCTTTTGTTTATTTCCATTGCAGAAGAATAGAGCTAAAATCAAAAGTATGTCCCGGGTTAGAGCAATAATACTCTTTTTCTTGTCTCTTAGCAAAGTGTTTAAGCATTGCTGTGGAGTCGAACAAAAGAATCCAGATGACTGAAGTGCCTGTGAGCCCCCGTCCCTCCTGAAGCATTTTATTTGCAGAATACTCTCTCTGCTAGACTGCTAGAGCAATCTCCATGTGGTTGAAGAGTCTCAAGTCCCTCAAGGCACGGATCAAGAAGAGATGTTCTCTTTCCTGCTTGCTCTCCTTGGTCTTTGACAGTTCTCAGTATAGAACAAAAGATGGCTACCAATCAAGAGAGAATTCTTAGAGTGAAAGCATCATTCCAAATGGGCTACAGCATTCCTTAAATTATACTTAGTAAATATTAGGGTAGTCTGAGTTAAGAAACCAAACTGAGTGAATTGGATTGTTAGAGAAAACTGATTTTGGTCATAGAAAATATATTTTAAATAATCTGGGTTTCATTACATCAAGATGCTGCAGTTGCTTGTTCAAGTTATCAACCCTTCCCCTTCAAATTATCTGATATGACTATTATGGCATATGAAGCAGGATTTATCCCCTTCACCAATACATCACTCAGACAATGGACTTAAAGCTTCTGGAATGGGGAAGAGGGCACTGTGAATCAGAAGTTAACTCTTCATGAGATCACAGTCGCATGCTTTCAATTGTCTTAGCTTATTCTTTCCCTGAAAGAACCAAGTGTAAATTAACCAGAGTCACTGTGTCCCGAAAAAGAAAGCTTCGTTTTTAAACAAAACTACTCTTGGGACAGTAATTACTTCACAGTCCCATAGAAATAAAATTTGGTCTAAATGGTATGATTGCCTCTATTCAACTCCCACCTTCCTGATACAAACTTCTCAAATCCTTACAAGCAGAGTTGGAATAGATCACATTGCAGAATAACTGGTTTCTCACACAGGTTCTATGGCTCACGAAACACAGAATGTTTCAAGCTGCTTCTTATGGTGGGTGGTACTTGATGATGTAGAGACTTGTGTTGCCAAAGTGTTGAGAATAGGTGACTGCTGAGCATCCATCCCTATGTCACACACAGGCATCTCCCCCTCCAAGGCCTAGCAAACATCATGGGAGAATGGGGAAAATATTGTGAGATTGAAGAATGTGGCAAGGAGCTATAAGATACTATATTCTAAATATGTCATCTCCTTCACATTTATGAATATGAAGTAGCTGTGGTTAACTACATGAGAAATGACCCAAAAGAGATGTGAAAATGAAGGGCACTGGACAATAGGAATAAAGGGTGACTGGTAGTAGAAGGGGCCAAAAGAGCAGAAGAGGATAACAAGGCTCGCTACACATATATAACCTTCTCAAAAATCAAAAAGGAAAACAAAACAAATTAAAACCTGACTATAAAAGACTACAGTCACCAATGATATCACTATATAAAACTATAGATATTTAGTGCCCAGGTTTCTTTTTCCATAGCATGTAGATGATCTTCTCACACCAAAGGGACCAGAGCCTTAGGTCCTTTTCATATATGTTGCCTTAGCTCAGTAAAAGCAGCTGTGTCTTTGACACTTTTGCCTACTCCCTTGGACTATTTTCTCCCCCTTGGGTGGCTTCGACCAGCCTCCATATGAGGGCTTTTTCTTTGTCTTATTGTGTCTTGTTTTATCGTATTTACTGTATCATACTGTTGTCCCTTTGGGGTTTGCTCTTTTGTGAAGGAAACAGAATGGATCTCGGGGAGCAGGGTAGTGGAAGGTATCTGGGAGGGACTGAGAGGAGAAACTGGCTGGGAGAAAAACTGTACTGTATGAGAGAAAAACTGCATAGTTAATACATACATATTTATATTAGATCTTATATATTAAACTTTATATGTTTATCCATATGTATATGAATATGTATATATATATATATATATATATATATATATATATATATAAGATATGTATAGTTAAAGTTTGATAGGGTTGATATATGTCTATTTATATGCATATATGCATACATAAATAAATATATATATTTGCAACTTTGAGGATGTGAAAATCAAGGTAGATGTTTTAAGACTTCTTTAAATCTAATGTTTTGCAGCATAGTCAATGAACCATCTTAAAGGATATGGGAGGGATCTAATTAGGTAGCAACTCCTGCTGCAAAGTTTGTTCTGTGAATGGTCTGACCCATCACAGAACTTGATGTCTTGCACAAAGTAATTTCTCTGAAAACATCTTCATGGTCTATTCTAATAAACAAAATTACCAGAGGCATTCTTCTTTCTATAACCATATTATCCCCAAATTGTTCTGACTCCCTGACCTATTCACTACTTCAGCTTTCAGGAGGACCACAGGACACCATGCCAGACAATTTACAGGGTAAAATTTGTTACCTGGTTACATTTATTAGAAACTTGGTTGTTATTTCCCCACTATGTTTGACAATAAATGCTGTGGGACATGGTGATCTGTAAAGTCACTGATTTATTATAAAGGTTTGGTGTTTAAAAATATTAGGTAAGGTGATTTTTCAAAGTGAACACAAACTGCTGAGCCATATTTTCATTGCCCCGAGAAGCACAGTCTCATTGGTTTTTGAAGGCAACGTATCGCTACATGACAATGCACTCCTAAGACACTGGCCATGAGGTGTGCTATGGCAAGAAAAGCTCTGAAGAAGGTTGAGGTTAAATTTATCTATTATTAGCCATCCAGCAGAAATGAGGTTGTTCAAAGAGTATATCATATTGGAAGTCATTATGTAAGGCCATCTTCAATAGGAGATGTAGAATTCTTATTTTTTTTTTGTTAAAAGCCTTGCTATGCTTAGTATATTAATATTTTGAGAAACCAGACCCTAGCAGGGAGTGCAAAATGATCAGCTCTTTGATGCCCATCAATGTGTTACTGTCTGATCTGCCAGTAAGAGTCAACCAACAGACACGAATCGGCAAGTACACAGTACACATGGACATAGGATGGAGTAGTGTCCAGGGAATTTTGCTGCTGTCCCCTCTGAAAACAATTCGGGTTGTGTGGGAGCTTTCTCTACTTCAGAAGATTGAGAAAACTAAGCACCCTAAAGGGGTTGTGGGTTTCTGTGGTAACATTACTCTGGCTTGTGCCGGTGAGGGAAGTCTATTGGGTAAGAAGCTGAGGGCAGCAGGAGTATATCTTAGATCTGGTGGCCTCTCCTCAGTGTGGTGGGAGCAGTGGCCATAGATGGCATTTTCTCTACATAATGAAGGAACAACGCCTTCTAAGCAATCCCTTCAGAAATGCAGCGTGATGAGATTGACCCTTGCTGGTTTCTAAGGTGCCTAACTCTTGATAGCTTTGAGGAGTTCTGGGGTAAAGTCTAACTTTGTAAAAATGGAGAGGATCAGGGAACCCAGAGCAAGTAATTCTGGTCACACATCAAGAATTTACAAAGCTACTTTTTATTTGTTTTTCAAAATCCAGTAATGAAAGCCTTTGTAGAGTCCTGGAGCTACTGGCACCACTTGAGTTGTAAATGACATGATAGAAGTGGAACTGACAGGGTCACTACTGTGTTTGCATCCATTTGGGAACTGGCACAACCTCAGGTCACTGCAAACAAAAAGCAATGAACTATACTATTTACTTCATAATTATAGTGAAAATTATATTAGTAGAAATGTAAAATCCAAAGCTACAAAACATATACTAAGAAGAAATGTGCTAGGGGCTTCAAAGATGGCTCAGTGGTTAAGAGCACTGACTGCTCTTCTAGAAGTCCTGAGTTCAATTCCCAGCAACCATGCGGTGGCTGACAACCATCTGTAATGGAATCGGATGCCCTCTTCTGGTGTGTCTGAAGACAACTACAGTGTACTCATATATTTTAAATAATAAATAAATAAATAAATTTCTTAAAAAAGAAACTTTTTTATTTATAGCCAATGTAGGTATATTTGTGTGTGTGTACACACACACACACACACACACATATATATATACATGTATGTATATATATATATATATATATATATACACACACACATATATATATACATGTATGTATATATATATATACACACATATATACATACATATATACACACATATATTTATATGTATATATGTATATCTGAAAATGAAAAAAATTAAAGAAAATAATCATGAGTGGAATAAAAGAATATATTAACTACATGAAAATGAAGAATTAATGGAAAGGATCAAGAATGGACAACTTCTAATAGTAAATATGTTATGTACAACACAACAAGTTAGGAGGCAAATGTTAAGGAAATACAGAATACACAGTAAAATTCTTGTGGATACAATAGGTTTGACACACATCTGAACTCACAGGTACTGTAGCAGTATACAAAAGACATGCAAAGGATCAGAAATGACAAAGTAACAACACACATCTGAACTCACAGGTACTGTAGCAGTATACAAAAGACATGCAAAGGATCAGAAATGACAAAGTAACAACAACTGAAAAGGGAAGTCACACAAAATATCATTCCTAACAGAGAAAGTAATTACAATTGTAAGTGCTGGGAAAAATATTTTATCCAATAGAGTATAGTTGCTTAGTTAACCATAGGACAGGGCAGGTCCCATGCACAAGCACTAAATAGCTAACATGAAAAATCAGACTCAATGTTTGTGTGTGCACTTTTTGTTTTGTATTCACACTTTTGTCCTGTTGATTTCTTTTTCAGTTTATTTATTTTGATTTTAGGTTTCTGGCTTGTTTGTTTCCTGTTTTTGAAAGAGAGAGGTAGGGGAGAGAATAAGATGTTACATAGGTAAGGAGGTACAAAGGGCGACAGAGAAAGGTTAGGAGAAGGGGACAAATGATCAAAATATATTGTATGAAAATATTTTAAAATAAATATTTAAAAAAGAAAATTCATATTTAGTTTTCAGTTTATTATTCTATCATGTATTATATCCCAACTGCAGTTTTGCCTCCCTCCACTCCTCCCAGTCTGCCTTAAGTCCTGTCTTAGTGTTTTACTGCTGTGAACAGACACTATGGTCAAATCAAGTCATATAAAAGACAACATTGAATTGGGGCTGGCTTACAGGTTCAGAGGTTCAGTCCATTATCATCAAGGCAGAAAAATGACAGTATCCAGGCAGGCATGGTGCAAGAGAAGCTGAGAGTTCTACATCTTCATCTGGAGGCTACTAGGAGAATTCTGGCTTCCAGGCAACTAGGACCAGGGTATTAAAGTCCACACCCACAGTGACACACCTACTCCAACAAGGCCACACCTACAACAAGGCCACACCTCCAAATAGTGTGACTCCCTGGGCCACATATATACAAACCATCACACCTCCCCTTCCCACATATCCACTCCTTCTACATTTCCTTTCAGAAAATAGCAGGCTTCCCAAGGATATCAATGAAACATAGCATAAAAATTCTTAAAATGAGAATTTAAAAATATGTGATAAGAAACTATAGACTAACCTGGAGGTTTGCTATCTGAGACTTACAGGAAAAATAACTAGGAAAAAAACTATTTAGTCTGTATAGATATGAACTTCCAACTTCAAAGATTCTCTTGAATGACTAATATATCAAAGACAAGACAATTCTGAATTTTTTTCAGGCAAAAAAAATTTTGAAGAAAGAAAAAGATATATGTCTATCATATTTTACTATGCAAAATTATGGAAATTCATGATGATGCTTCTTTGAACATCTTCAAAACCTTAAAAAAAATGGTACTTCAAATTAGAATTCTACACGTTCAAAATGTCAGAGAAGTAAGTTGAGTAAATACATTTTTAAGCATTTAAACTCTTCAAAGAAATATAAGGTTTCAAAAACAGGTATGGTACAGGGTCTGCCCTCCTGAGTGACACAGTAGGTAAGGGGCAGGGCCAGCTCTCCCACTCTGATGACTTCAGGGTCAACTTTCCTGCCTGCCTTAGGAGGCAAGGCATGAGGTGGGCGAGCATCTCACCCCTCACCCACATCTCCTGACTTCAGAGAGCTCACACCCTGGGACCACTAGGGTCAGGTCTACTGTACTGCCCGGGTGAAGTGTCTACAGTGCCTGCTCTCCTCTCATCCAAGTGCTACCGTTGGGGAGAGACAGGGATAGCTCTCCTCATGACCACGGGGCCAGGTCTCTGGGCCTCCTACAGATAGTAGGAAGGGAGCAGAGTGTCTCTCCCTCATCCATGTCACGCGTGGGAGATACAAGGCAGGGCCAGCACTTCCACATCCATGTCCTTCAGGCATCATCCTCTCAACTCCTGCAACCAGGGCCAGGTCTACTGTGATTCCTGGGGGATAGGGACAGGGTCGGGGTCGGGGTCAGCATCCTTGCTTTCGTACCCCTCAGACCAGCTGGCTCTGGACACAGGGTTTGCAGTTAAGGCTTCCAGGAGAGCATGAGGGTTTCGAGGTCCAGCCCTGTCCAGCCTCCTGTCTTCCGTGAGAGGCATCAGGGAGGGAGAGACACCTTCTCCTCCTTTTTGCCCTGGTCACCTGCAAGGGGTGGAAGAGCTGGCCATGCTGGGATTAGGAGAATAGTAGAGCAAGCAGGCCCTGCACTTTGCCTGTGCAGCACAGTAGAGCTAAACTTGGTGGCAGGGGAACGAGTGAGATAGCCCTGGGAGTGTAAGTATGAGAGAGATCACCCCACAACTTGTCTTTTGTACCATAACAGGGGTGAAAGAGAGATGCTCTCCTGAATGCTCACCCCTTCCCACCTGTGGCGAGTCAGAGAGCTATTCCAGGGGTCATGGAAGCAGGAGAGTCGGCCCTGGGTGGGAGGATTGCAGATGAGCTGGCCCAGAGGCAGTGAGTGAAGGATAGTCAATCCTGACCCTTGTATGCTATGCTGTGGTGTGAACAAGGGAAAGATGCCCCCCTCTTCTCCCTTGTCCATCTATGGCATTTAAAATAGTTGGTTCTGGGGTCCAGAGACTAAACCTGACTTTGTCCCTTGCCTGCTGCACCACGTTGGAGAATAAGCCCTGCACCTGACCTGGGTAACACAGTAGAGTTGGTCCTGATGGTGTGGGTGTGGATGAGTCTGCTCTGAGGGCATGCAAGTAGGAGAGCTGGCTCTGCCCCTTGTTGGCTGTGGTATTGGATGGGCCAGCTAGGACAGAGCAGCAGACCTCACCCTGATGGTGTGGGTGTGGGAGAGCTGGCAGCCTGACCAGCTCAGATACCCGACCCAGGGCTTTGGCCTATCCTAACCTCTTCCCTACCAAGGAACTGCATTAAGGGACTGGCTCTATGGGTACAAAAACTAATGGAAATCCTTGGCACTGCTCAACAACAGTATCCCCAACAAGAGTCCCACTGAGGATTCAGTGTTGATAGAACAGCAGAAGCCAGAGGCTTTGTACTGGACCAATGATTCATTACAACGTATATTTGCAAGCAAAGAAGTGGATGAAAGGGTATACTGTGGGACACACTATGACATCCACCATGTATTTTTTTTTTTTTTCCGGTTGAGAGGAAGGTTACAAGGGTGGATGTTGTTTCTGGGGGAACTAGGAGATGAGTGGGATTTGGGTTCATGATGTGAAATTCACAAAGAACCAATAAAACGTTTTTAAGAAATTATGTAAGGTAGCAAGAAGTTTCTCAAAAAAAGTGGGTAGGGGATTAAAAGGATGGTGGAAGGAACCAGCCAACTAGCTTTGAAGATGACTCACAGAGCATGGGGAAGAGCAAGGAGAAGCCCAAGAGTACACTAGTCCCACAGGACCAGGAAGCTGGGTTGCATTACACCTGAAGGCATCTAGAACAGTAGTAAATCAACAGAGGGCATGTTTTATTTTTCTCCTCATCAACATTTACTAGGCTCAATGAAAATTTAAATAAACCATCATAATGAAGACAATCCACACCCATGATGTTAAAGCCAATTGCAAGTGAATGTCTATTATACAAGATTCAGTTGAATGAAACTTTAATTTAGACACAGCACACCCATGCAAGTTCGAAGGGAAATTCCTATAGTAGTCACTAACAATGGAGCAGCTGTGATATCTTTTTCTGTCATATAGATCCTGATGGTTGTGTTTGGTTAAATTAATCTGTTTGCAACAGCAACAAAACTACTACTGAAGTATAAAGACATGTTTATCCACTGGAATAAAGCTAGTATGTTTAATTTTATTGATCTATACATGCGTAATACACCAAACATTTTAAAATGCTGACTTATTTAGGTGTCATTGCAACTCTATCAGATAGGTAGTTTTACTATTATAAATCGAACAATGTATTAGCCTTAATTTATAGATCACGAGACAATGAAGAAGAGAAATTATTATCCTTAGTTATCATTTCTATCTAGCAGGTATGTTGGTGTGCTGGTTTTGTTCCATGGCTAGTTTGAAGATAACTTGTTTAAGAAACATTGTATCAGAAAGGCAGATAGAATCATATAGGAATTGTGAATACATCAGGAAATGCCCCAGAATAGCAGGCAGCAACTCAGAGCCTTTATATGCTTAGAAGCACATCTAGCATTATACATAGTGTTAAAAAGAAGGAACACAGGCCCAAGATGCAGATAAAAAGGGATTTAATGGATGGGAAAACTATATTGGAGACGGTGACATCCCACTAGAGGAATATAGCATGACCTAAGTGGTGTGGTACTATCCCAGGGCCTGTAAGTGGCTCAGGAAGATTTCAGTAAATTGGTGCATGTGTAGATCAAGATTTATTTTGTTAGAGCTATGTAAAGAAATGACAGAACTAGAAATCACATTTCAGTGAGTAGATCGTAAGTGGAGCGGGGAATGGAAAATAGACTGGAGACGTACGTGGAATGCACTGATTTTCCTACTGAACACATAGAAATATTTGGATAATAAGTTTAGAAATGACTTGTCAGTTTGTTCCAAAAGAAAGTTGGGACTGTGTAGATTCGCATGTCCCATTTCACTTCTATCCCATGAGTTTAGAAAAATAAAAAGAAACAGGAAGAATAGAAAACAATGAAACAAACAAGATACAGAAAAGAGAGAGTTGGTTCTGAAAAAAGAGTAAAAAATATCTAACTCATTATTAAAATTATGTCCTGAGTGTACCTGCAGGAATATGAAGAGATATGGATAAATCATCTCTTATTTAATCTGCAGCCATTACCATATGTGTCTTTTCTAGTTAGGTGTATAGCACAAATTCCAAGTAAAGCCTAGTACCTATATTTACTTTTTTTTTTTTCCAAATCTAAATCTGTTAAGTAGTCCATTGTTGTTGTGTAGATGATACAATTGAGTTCTAATTGACCTGCATAAGGTCAGGGAAAGATAGGTTCAGAAAGGTCCTTCTACAACAGTGCCCTCTGTCTTTGATACAACTAATGTGAACAGTGTTGCTGGGTCGTATTCAGTCTTTTACCACTTGGTAGCATACACTTCTCAAACAAAATGACTACAGTCAACATAGCTCAGCCTGACACAAGACAGAGTTTGTTTGCATCCCACCACCCATGAACAGAATTACTGCATTCTCCCTTTGAATGTGATAAATAGAAGAACTTACACATATGTTAAATAAATGAAGCCAATGCACTAGAATGCCTTTTAAGTCACTGAATGTAAAACACGTGCTAAAATATAGTAGTAAAAGACCTCCTGTTTTATTAGTTACTTAAAGTTATTATTAAGGAGTGTGGAATATAGATACAAAATTGATTCTGTAGAACAAAGGTGATTTCCAAATTCAGTACTTAAATTAGCTATAGCTACTCAGGGAGAATTTTAATTTTTTTGCAAATGTATGTTTCCCTTAATAAAAAGATTCCAGCATCTGTTTCATATCAGAGATGAATAAAATATGTCCACATGAGCAGAATACATTAGCCTTTACTTTTGTGTTTAATTGTTTTAAAAGATCATTTAGAGAAAAAAAAAACACATTTCCAAATCTCCTTTTGTTTTCATTACAATTAAAATTCTCCTCAGTTGCTGGCTGGTGGATCAGATCTGTACATCAGTACATTTTAACATCCCTGGAATTGTGGAGTAAGAAGAAAACTTCCCTTGACTATTGAAAACCATTTGTGGACTTAAAAGAAAAATTTTCTTTGCTGAGCTTCATAGGTGACAAAGTACTGGAATTGTTGGACGGATTGAAACTGGAGCCAACAGTGCACATATCTTACAAAGGACTCTAAAAATCCAACAGCAAAGATTGGGTCAATCCATTACTGGGAGCAGCAGTGACCAATAGGAAAGGAAGGAGAAGATCCAAGAGGGCTGAGGTAAGCCATCCTGAAGCCTGTCAGAGTGGAAACAATACATCAAAAGGTCTTCATGGTGACCAGCCATCCTACGTTTCATTTTTTTTCAGACTGGAGATTTAATAGCATAAAGTCAAAACATTTTTTTTTCTTTCTTTTATCCACCATCAACTTATTTTAGCTAAGCTAACACCAGCCACAGGATTCAACCATATATTCCTGGAAAGCAAGGTAAACTATTTTGTACTTTTTACTACTTTTGGGCTGGAATTAGGCATTCTGATTCAAAAGATTCAAGGTTACAATTTCAATAATGAATGCAAAAAATGCATGGCTCTACTTTGAAAAAAATATTAACTTGTCTTTGTTGGAAGCCATCCAGAGAAGCATTCTGCAGTCAGAGGAATTCTGACAGCTTGCAGAAGCAGACATTGAACTTTAATGGGAGGAATGAAAGACCAACATTAATAAGTGATTTTATTTTCAGGTCCCTAGGAATCAGTGAAATGTATTTGTGCTTAGTTGGTGTAGCTAAATGTACATTGGGGGAACTGAAACTTTTATATATGTACGTGTAGCATATATGTTATAATAGTGTGTTTAGAATATTTACTATACATACATATTTTCTCTGGTGCTAGTCAATGGGAAATTTTTCTCTCCTCTAAAATTATCATACACCAGAATGTATTAAAATAGCTTTTGTTACTATCTATATTGGACATATAAATATAGGGGAATTTCTGACTTATGTTCTAAATATTTTTATTTGTTCTTAACCTGATTAATTTTGCAATATTTGAATAAACATAAGTAATATGTTAGCAGTATATGAAATTTCTGTCATTTACAGGCATGAGCATATATATGCATTTGTTCAAAACAGAAAGTCTAAATGAAGGAGATTTTAAGAATTATATAGGAGATAATGGTTATGCGAGACAATTCATATTCCATTTTATGGCTGCCCATCTTGATTCTGATACTGTACTTAAAGTTATACAACTCTTTCCCAAAAGGAAAACTTACCTGAAAAGTTCAGAATCAGAGATGAGTCACACACTTTTCTTCAGATCCTAGATCCTTCCTTTACCATAACCTTCTAAAGCGTACTTTGATCTCTACATTTCTTTGGTCCATGGGCCAAAGAACCCGGAAAATATCCTCCAGATGTTGGCTCATTTAAGGGTAAAAATAAAAGCACATGCAGATGCCCATCTCTGAGGAACAGAGTCACCACTTCGCCTGTTAGTTCACGTTTTGTTCTTTTATATTCACTACTGGTTTCAGTGAAGTTTCTTGAATTAATAACTTGAAATGGAAAAGCACTTAAAGTTGCTGAACTTTGCTTTCCATTTCTCAGCTGTCACTATGACTCAGTTCAATCCAGATTGCTCAGTGGCTGTGAATTTCTTTCAATGTCTGTAAAGTGCGTTTCCTATGATGGGTACTCAATAAATGTGACTTCATTGCTATGCATGGATGGGAAGTTCATACTCTCAGCTCTCCTGTAACGAAACAATGCATACCAATTTAATGCATGCCAGTGTTTAAAGGCTAATGGATTATTTGCCATGCTTGTTGCTTAATCCACAGGCGCTGTAATGGCAACCCCAAACTGTTTGATACTCTTGGTGTTACTCATAGCTGATACTGTGTGGACACAGAGTGTGAGACAGGCCTATGAAGTACAAGACCCAGAGGACTGGGATGTCCACGATGACTTCTATTGTCCCAGAGAATGCTTCTGTCCTCCCAGTTTCCCTACTGCCTTATACTGTGAGAACAGAGGTCTCACAGAAATCCCTCGTATTCCTTCAAGGATATGGTACCTCTACCTGGAAAACAACCTGATTGAATCCATACCAGAGAAGCCGTTTGAGAATGCCACCCAGCTGAGATGGATCAATTTAAACAAGAACAAAATAACCAACTACAGGATTGAGAAGGGAGCCCTGAGCCAGCTTAAGAAGCTTCTTTTCCTGTTTCTTGAAGACAATGAGCTAGAGGAGGTCCCTTCTCCGTTGCCAAGAAGTTTGGAACAATTACAATTAGCTAGAAACAAAGTATCCAGAATCCCTCAGGGGACCTTCAGTAATCTGGAAAACTTGACCCTTCTTGACCTGCAGCATAACAAACTATTAGACAATGCCTTTCAAAGAGATACTTTCAAGGGGCTTAAGAACCTCATGCAGTTAAATATGGCTAAGAATGCCCTAAGGAACATGCCCCCAAGATTACCAGCCAACACCATGCAACTCTTTCTGGACAACAACTCCATTGAAGGAATACCTGAAAATTATTTCAATGTGATTCCTAAGGTGGCTTTCCTGAGGCTCAACCACAACAAACTATCAGATGCAGGTCTCCCGTCGAGGGGTTTTGATGTGTCATCCATTGTAGATCTTCAACTGTCTTACAATCAGCTCACAAACTTTCCCCGAATCAATGCTAACCTGCAGCACCTTCACCTTGATCACAACAAAATTAAAAGTAAGTAGCCATAAAGACGTGCCTGTGACCGAAATGCCCATCATTATGTATAGTCTCTGTCCTGTGTAGGAATAGCAGTTTGTGTTGTCCCCTGCCAACAACTAATGGGCTGATATAACTGACAAATTATTTTCAGTTTTTATTGCACAACTTTGTTGACAAAGCTTAAAAAAAAAAATCCAGATGCCCAACTCTTCAAGTTCGGGACTGAGAACTGAGCTTTAGTAATCTACACAAGACTTGTACATAGAGGAGAAAGTAAATAGACCTATTTTTTTTTCCTGAGGGATTCTGATATTTCTCCCTCTCTGAGTAGATATCATTTATGTCTCAGTATATCTTTCAGAGTGGCCATGAATACAAGAGGCTTGTGCCAACATTCCTTGTGGGGGACAATGTGTTGACAAAAGTATGGAAGACACCAAAAAGCTCACGAGTAATATGTAGAATAGGATTTAAGGGATTAGAGAAGAGCTGATGTCTTCATTTCCAAAATTATCATCACCAATGAAATATACCCAGGTAGCATGTACATTATGGTACCCACCTCTCAGTTTCTGAGCCACGAGCTATTGGGTAGGACCTGGTCCTCTCATTCTCAACAGCTTCCCAGGTGCTGGTCCTAATGCTCTGAGAATCACACATAGAGAACTGTTATCACTGCTCAAGGTTGTACTCACTTGAAATGGAACCCAGGGCCCTGGGAGCTGTCAATCAGTGGGACTTAACAGTACATCCTCAATGAGGAAAAGGTTACTCCTTCTTGAAAAGATCTTCAGATATGGAGTAGAGAGTGGATCAAGTTGGAGACTATTGAAGTAAAGATGTTGTCTAGAGAGGAAGTGTTTGTACAAAGTTCATTCTTGGAAACACTTGAGATGAACTTGGTCTGTTCATAGAAATGGCAGGCTGTCCCTCATGGTGGACCTGAGTAGATTCTATATTCCATGCACAGGGTTACTAGTACACAGCCTAGAATTCATCTTCAGTCTCAGCATAAGCCTTTTGGAAGAATAATCACAGGGCAATTCCTTCTGGAAAGCTTTGTAAAATGCAGTCTTGAAATGAGAGTTGATGAAAATGATTTATAGAAAGGAAATCAGGAAAATGCCACAGGGCTATTGTTCTTAGTTATCATTCACTAAGGTTTCACTGATCATATGATCATATAAGCATTGCCACCGCATGATTAGATCACCTTTTCCCCTGGGAACTGCTTAGTTATCATCAATTTTTGTTTTCTTTATTGATGCCATGTACTCGAGTCTAAACTAAATGGCACACCACCACCACAGCAGTTATTGTCCTCCCTGTAGAGAGAAAATACAATGTTGAACACTACAGTCAGAAGGAAAAGACGTAACTTAGAAAACGTGTTAGTTGAGCATCCTTAGCTGAGTCAAACATAATGCTGAAAGAGGACCTGGAGTTTGCCAGTTTTCCCTGAGGAGGATGATGCTTCTGCAGGTGCACTTTATCTTCAACAGGAGCCCACAGACAGCTGGAATAGAAAGTTGACTTCAAGTGTCTCTACATAGATATTTGCATGTGAGTCCTGCACACTGGGAACTTGAGACCCAGTATTCAGCAGTGCGGCAGCATCACTGAAAGCTCAATGGGAAGTAAAGCATTGTGTCCTCCTACACTGAAATTTTGCAGAGCATTTTCAAAGGCTGTGGGCATGCAGTCCATATTTTATGAATTCGCCTATGTTAGCATGTTTCACAATCAACTGATTTTGAGAAAGGTTGTAGTGATTCCCCAACCTAGGTATTTATGAGCCATGGTTCTGAAGTGGGGCGTAAAATTTCAGAGCTGTAATACTACTGTTGCTTCCTGTCCATGATTAGAGAAACACAACCCCCCCCCCCCCCAAGAGCCTGCTTGATATTGTTGGGAACTTCAAAGGGGAAACGCAAGGTCAAGTAGGAGATCTTAGCTGTTCAAAGAATTACAGAGAAACTGCAGGAACAATAGTAGAGGCTTCAGCTTCTTATCAACAAAATGAAGTCTTGCCCCCTCATTTAACACAGGAATCCTAGTTTCTTTTGCCAAAGAAATAAATACTGAGTAGAGATTCCTTTTCTTTTTCCTTTCTCCTTTCTTTTCTTTCTCTCTTCCTCTCTCCCTTTCTCCTTCCTTCCTTTCTTTGTTTTTATGTAAACCATTTTTTTTTTCTTCACTTTACATCCCAATCCCTGTCCCTGATCCTGGTTCCCCCCTCTCCAGTCCCCCCTCTCATCCCCCTCCTTCTCTGAGAGAGTGCAACCCCTCCACCCACACTACAGTTTCTCCCCCATTGCTGACACATCAAGTTTCTGCAGGACTAGGGACTTCTCCAACTCCTAACCCATTTTGAGGCCAGACAAAATGGGTTAGAGAAATGGGTTCCACAGACAGGCAACATCTATAAGGATACTCCCTCTCTAGTTGTTTAAGACCCACACGGAGACCAAGCTGCATATCTTAGAATAACTGGACCATAACTTCATGGATCACATTGTTTTATAACAATTGTTAAGGTACTTATTTCGTCTTGTCACATAATCTAATTGTTAAAAAATATATTTTCAAGAAACACAACTTTTATATTAAGAGTCCACTGAATTTTCCAGTGAACTTTTCTTTCGTGATTTTGGGAAAAACAAGGTTTTCTTCAGAACATGATAAGGGACCTGAAATTTTATGTAAATTTTATGTAAAATATGTATATACTTCAATAAGTCACTTCTCCCCATTCTCTGTTAGAAAAATCCTAACATATGGGAAATTATTAATTTCAGAATTCTTGTTTCTCACCAGTTATTTGTATGTGCAGGCTGTAAGGGGGAGAGGAACAAGGGATTGATGTTTTAGATCATCTCCTCCAATATTCTCTGAAGTTTGTAATTCAGAGGGCTGGCATAAGGGCCTTTCACTTCAGAGAAGGCTCTCAGTGTGTAAAGTTCCACACTAAAATGTAGCAGAGCACAGCACAAGGAGCTGTTACTCCTACACCCTTTCAGGATTCCTTCAGGAAACAGAGAAGCATAACAACCTATATGACAATGGTTTGAATCTCTACAGATTCCATTACATTATATCACATAGCCACTTAGGACCACTGTAGTGTCTTGTTGGTCTAGAGCTCCAGCCTCTCTGGTGTTTCAATTTAATCATTCATGCCATCTCTGCCTCCATAGATGTGAACATGTCCGTAATATGTCCCACCATGCTGCGTGCAGAACAGGATGCCTTCATTCACGGACCTCAACTGAGCTACCTGCGTCTGGATGGGAATGAAATCAAGCCACCGATCCCAATAGATCTGGTGGCTTGCTTCAAGCTTCTTCAGGCTTTCATAATATAAAACAGAACCCAAAATGGTTTAAGAGTAGGCGTGTGTGGTATGAGATTTGAGTGTCACTTCTAGGTTTAGGTCCTAAACCACACTTGCAATTGTTCTTACCCATCATTTTCATACGTGCAGCTCCTTCTTTCTGTTCGAGGATGTTCTGGTCAGTGACACACAGGGACCACTCGTATCAGTTTGCTTTCTTCTGATTAACAAAATAGACACAGAGTTGAAAAAGCTCCTCAACTCAAAGCTATTTTTATCTCTTTGCAGCTACTAATAAATAGCTAATGGTTTTTTCCCATTGTTTCACATTCAAAATAATTTACTTGTATATAACCAAATTTATGTGTGCTGGTAGTGTATGAGCACCACAATGAGGCAGCAGGAAGAAGCTCTGAAATAGGAATAAATGAAATATTCCTCTGTCATAATTATAATGAGCCCACCAGTCAAAGACTTCCTAAAAAGAGACACCTGGTTTTTAGAATGAAACAATAAA
This sequence comes from Mus pahari, assembly GCF_900095145.1. NCBI lineage: Eukaryota > Metazoa > Chordata > Mammalia > Rodentia > Muridae > Mus > Mus pahari. The sequence continues at coordinate 77,454,310 of NC_034598.1, read as the reverse complement.
GCAAGAGAGAGAGGTTCGGGTCCTTTAGAGTGAAATGATAAAGCAGTAGAAGTTGGTAGTTCACTATCATTACTTACATATGTTTTTTTAGATCTTATATATTATCTCCAGTAAATGAATCCTTAAATTTTGCAGTTATTATAACATAGTATGCAAACTATCCAGCTCTTATTTTGATTATGATTTTGTTTTTTTTTTTTCCTAAATAAAACGATTGAATGTTTTCTAACAAAGTTGAAGTGTGATGTTTATTTCAAGGATACTATTCCCAACTATCATTAAGGAGCACGTTATAGTCAGAGAGTGTTATAGTCTCAATTATTTTGCTGGCATGAGTACAAACAAATATGTTCTCCTATCGTATTTTGCTTCCAGTAAGCATACAAAAATTATATTCTAAGTAAGTTTGTGATCAGTTTTTTAAACCTCACTACTTCATTAGTCAGCAAGGTATACTTTGGTGTTGCAATCTTGTTCTATGAATTTTTCATATACTATAATAACAAATATATAATACAAAGATCCATACATGGATTTCTACATGCTTTCCAAATGATTTCCCCAACAAACTGATATATTTCAATAGAAAAATGACTATATAGAGTTGTGAAACACTAAAAGAGTTCAGTAGATTCCTATACTCTAAAGTCCTTCAAAAGCTTATCATATTTATAACATGAATTCTCATGAAGAAAACACTCAATTTAGAATTAGAGGCCAAATAAAATATTCTTAAGCCAGGAAATCAAATTAATTGCCATTAAAATTTACAAATTATTTAAGGGCACATATATTAGAAAAATTATGTCATATGCAATTACAGCCTAGCTATTATCAGACCTGGAAAAAACCATACACAGAGAAAAAAATATATATATATATATGACATATTATGGCTTGAAAATATATTTTAGGAAATTCAAAAGGAAAGAAATCATCCAGATGGGTGAAATTTATAAGGAATCATATTCTACATAATATAGGATCTCAAATATGACTGTCTCCCATTACCCACAGATTGGTTTTCTGCAGTTTCTGTGACTAGTGTTCACAACACTCTGAAAGTACTAAAGGAAATATTCCAGAATTAAAGACATCCTAAGACTTAAGGTGTGCATTTTGAGAATGACAATGAATGCCCTCATTTCCTTGGTGTTAACCCCCCGCCCCAAGTCAGGAAGAGACCCATCCCTTTCTGCAGTGTCTCTGAGCTGTAAACTCTACCCAGTCTTTAGTCACTCAGTAGCTATCTGAGTTAAGTGACCTGTGTCACAATATCATGATGTTCTTGGTCAAATACTCTATGCACGAGACACAAGGCCCGCCAGCATCCTCTGCTTCATTTCATTTCATGCTATAAGCATTGTGTCATATCCAGTCATTGCCATAGGAGAGCATGCAGTATGATATTTATTAGACTGCTATTTTTATTCTCCCTCTTTATTAGTCACTACTGTGGATCTCATTTTTGGATTAACTTATAAATTCAACCTAGTCCAAGGAATGCATGTGATGGGAGAACATAGCATACGTACAGTTTACTACTGTCAATGGGTTCAGGTACCCACCATGGATCTTCAAATGCATCTTACACAGATAGTAAGTGAATACTTGCATATTCAGGTCTGCTCAATGATTTATCTTGAGGAAGTTAGTATTGTTTAAATGGAGACAGGATAACAAATCAAGTGAAAAGATATAAAAGCATTCCCAATCTGTGGAAATTTCATGGAATGTTCCTGCCTGATATTTGAAATATTTGCCTCCTTTCTTTCCTTGTTTCTGTCTTCCCTCCCTCCCTTTCACTCTTATCACCACTCTCTCTTATCTCCACCTTCAATCTCTCCCTGTTTATTCCCATTCCTCTTTTCCTGTCTGCCATCCTGTATTATCTTCTTGTATCTGTTTCAAGCATTTACTGCAGTGTGTGTGTGTGTGTGTGTGTGTGTGTGTGTGTGTGTGTGTGTGTGTGTGTGTGTTGTGGTGTGTGTAGATGCCCCTGTGTTAGCCTGCATTACATAGGTAAGATCAAGCTTTGTTCAGTTTATATTATAGTGCATGACACACAGATTAATATAAAAAAAATGAAGAATTTTATTTCCTATTTCTATTTAACAAATGTTTGCATTCTGCAAAATGATTGGTAATACTACTCTGATGAGAAATTTTTCTAAATAATGAATAAGGAGACACATAAGGAATGAAAGTACTTAATAACACGAGGTGGGGGAGAATATTCCAGACCCAATTTAAAGACTGTGTGGTCCTTGGAAGAATTTTGGAATCAGAGAAGAGTTCTATTTTAATAATGGAAGACTTCTGTTTAAGAGGGGGCAGGTGGCATCTTGCAGTGGAGAAGAAGATAAAGGATAAAGCTAAAAATCTCTGAGTTTACATCTTAACTTTTTATTTTCCTTTGGGCAGAACTTTTTGTTCTTCAGTTTCTCTTCACCTGTCTAATAGGGAGAAGTGACCACACCCTCCTCTCGTGAGGACTAAGTGAGTGTAAACATCAGAAGAATCTCCTCACATCTCTGGTTTATGGTCAATGCAGTGTGATTTGTCAATACTATTGTTATTGTGTGTACAGACATGTCTTCCTTATGAGCAACAGACATAAAGACTTGGAGAGAAATCTAAGATCACATATGAGAAAACCAGCTGGGATTTCAGTCCTATACACTGATTTGAATTTAAAAAAAAATCAAACATGATTTAGAATATAGGAAACTGATAGTGATGTTAGAAATAATGTCTTACAAATTTGAGGACAGCTGAAGGCAACATACTTAGGATTTGATGCTGGTTTATACAGAGGGAACATGGAGCAAGGAGGATGTTAACATTTTTCTTTCAAGTAATAAGGTTCACGATAACACATGTACCCAGAGGGAAACATTCAAAGATCAGATTTGTCCCTGCACATTTGGAAGCAGGACATATTTTGAGTTGAAGGTTTTGTGGGCAGGTTGGTGTCCTTATCCCTCCAATTGCAGTCCTGCCTGGCTGCTAGAAGTGGCCACTTCGGGATCCATATCTCCCTCTGGTAAGAGTCTCAGCTAGAGTCTCTCCCATAGACACTCACAGACTAAGGAAATGACCAGCCAATCACTGCCTCAACTTTATTGTCCCATGGGTAATAACAAATCCCTAACCCTGTTAATGATCCTCTGTTATGCTTACGGACAGGAACCTAGCATAACTGTCCTTTGAGAGCTCCACCCATTAGCCAATGGAAATAGATGCCGAGACTCACACCCAAACTGTCCTAGTCAGGGTTTCTATTCCTGCACAAACATCATGACCAAGAAACAAGGGTTTATTCAGATTACATTTCCATACTGCTGTTGATCACCAAAGGATGCAGGACTGGAACTCAAGCAGGTCAGAAAGCAGGAGCTGATGCAGAAGCCATGGAGGGATGTTCTTTACTGGCTTGCCTCCCCTGGCTTGCTCAGCCTGCTCTCTTATAGAATCTAAGACTACCAGCCCAGAGATGGTCCCACCCACAAGGGGCCTCTCCCCCTTAATCACTAATTGAGGAAATGCCCCACAGCTGGATCTCATGGGGGCATTTCCTCAACTAAAGCTCCTTTCTCTGTGATAACTCTGTGTCAAGTTGACATAATGTGTGACTTGATACACACATTACTAGTAAGCCTCAGCCCTTAGTTTCTTATTCATCCCCAATATCTAAACAACTTTAAAAGTCCCACAGTCTTTACAAATTCTTAAAATTTCAGTTTCTCTTAAAATCCAAAGTCTTTACAATTAAAAGTCTCTTAACTGTGACTTCCACTAAAATACTTCCTTCAAGAGGAAAAAGCATCAGGGCACAGTCATAATGAAAAGCAAAATCAAACTCCAACTGTCCAATATCTGGGATCCAACTCATGATCTTCTGGGCTCCTCCAAGGGCTTGGGTCACTTCTCCAGCTATGCCCTTTGTAGCACACACCTTGTCTTCTCAGCTCCAGCTCCAGCTGCCTGTACTTCACTGCTGCTGCTGTTCTTGGTGGTCATCTCATGATACTGGTATCTCCAAAATGCTGCTGTCTTCCACTGTAACTAGGCTACAACACTAGCCTCTCATAAGCTCTCTTCATAGTGCCAAGCCTCAACTCCTTTGCATGACCCCTTCAGTCCTGGGTCTTCAACTGCAACTGAGGCTGCACCTTCACCAATGGCCTTCCATGGCCTCAGCTGCTCTGCATGACCCCTTCATGCTGTCAAAACCAGTACCACCTGAGTAACTCTTACACATTACCAAGTCCAGCCACAGCACAAGGTACAACCTTGGCTCACAGCCTCTGTGCTCTCAGAAAACACTTCCCAGAAAATGTCACCTCAATGATGCTGGTCTCTTCTTAATCACCGCTAATTCCTTAGCTCCAGCTAACCAGCATCAATAGTCCCAGTAAGGAAAAGTTTTCACTTTAGTGGTTCTGGTATCTTGTTAATCACAGCTGATTCTTCAGCCCCAGCTAACCAGAACCACAGAATCTTCACAATCCAAAATAGCAATCGCCCTGAAAGAGTCTTTAATTTTCCCTCTGAAATTACACAAGCCAGGCTTCCATCTTCTGCACTGTTCTCAACATTATCTTCCAAGCTCCTATACAACATTCCAAAGAGCTCTTAACACCGAATGGATCTTCTGGCCCGAAGTTCCAAAGCCCTTCCACAGTCCTCCCCAAAACATGGTCAGGTTGTCACAGGAATACCCCACCCTGCTGGTACCAATTTGTCTTAGTCAGGGTTTCTATTCCTTGCACAAACATCATGACCAAGAAACAAGTTGGGGAGGAAAGGGTTTATTCAGCTTACATTTCCATACTGCCGTTGATCACCAAAGGATGCAGGACTGGAACTCAAGCAGGTCAGAAAGCAGGAGCTGATGCAGAAGCCATGGAGGGATGTTCTTTACTGGCTTGCCTCCCCTGACTTGCTCAGCCTGCTCTCTTATAGAATCCAAGACTACCAGCTCAGAGATGGTCCCACCCACAAGGGGCCTCTCCCCCTTGATCACTAATTGAGGAAATGCCCCACAGCTGGATCTCATGGGGGCATTTCCTCAACTAAAGCTCCTTTCTCTGTGATAACTCTGTGTCAAGTTGACACAAAGCTAGCCAGTACACAAACATTAAATGGAGTACGGCGAGTCTTACAGAAAAGTTGAGAAAAGAATTGAGTGACACTAAGAAGATAGGGCCTTCCAAGGCAGACCAACAAAGTCAACTCACATGGCCCCTTGGGGACTGTCAGAAATGGAATCACCAACCAGAAAGAAAGCTTGGGCTGGACTTAAGCCCCCTGCCTATATGTAGCAGATGAGCAGCTTGGTCTTCCTGTGGGTCCCCCAACAGCTGGATCAGGGGCTGTGAGCCTGTTGCCTGCCTGCCTGCCTGTGGATTCCCACCCCTACATAGACTGCCTTGTCTGGCCTCAGTGGGAGAGGATAAGCCAAGTTCAGCAGAGGCTTGATGAGTGAGTAGAGGTGGGGTAGGGAGTGACACCTAGAACGGGGGAGGACTTGTGTAAGGGGGATACTGGGAGGAGAGGAAGGGCTGATATGGGGTTATAAAGTAAATAAATAAATTTAATTTTAAATAGAAGATCATTTATTTTAGGCAGCTTAAAAATGCTTTTAACACATACATGTACTTAAATTTAAGATGTAAACTGGATGGGTAGGTAGATGTTGACACTTTCTAGATTCTGGTTAATATGGCCAATGATTTTGGGAGTCACTGTATTGAAATAATTACATTGTTACTGATTGGGGCCAGATGCTGAATATGTAGACGTTATTCCAAGTAATGTCAAACAAATCCATGGTTGGTTGAGTAACATTACTGCCAACAATATAGGTCAAAGTATCCATATTCATATATGGTATTAGACCACATGGTAGTCATATTTCTGATGTCGCATATGTTACTACAATGGAAAAAAATTAAAGAGCATTAACTAAGAAATCTCCTTAAACATTTTGAATCCAAAGGGTCTTTAAAAATGTGTATTAGTTATGGTTTTCTCTTACAAAGGACAGCATTTAATTGAGGTTGGCTTACGGATTCAGAGGTTCAGTCCATTATCGCCAGGGCTTGAAACATGGAAGCTTTCAGGCAAGCATGATGTTGGAGGAGTTGAGATTTCTACATCTTTTTCAAGGCAAACAGGAGAAGACTGGCTCCCAGGCAGCTAGAAGGAGTGTTTCAAAGCCTACGCCTACAGTGACACACTTCCTCCAACAAGGCCACACCACTCCAACAAGGCCATACTTCCTGATAGTGCCATTCCCTGGACCATGCATATTCAAACCACTACAAAATGCTTGTTTATTTTATAATTTAAAACACAAAATAAAATAATTCACCATGCTCTACTGTCTTCTCCATATAAGTAACATGAGCTTAACACAGGTATGCAAGGAGAAAAAGTGACTACAAAACATCAGAAAGAAAGATGTGATAATAGAATGCAAGTTAATATAATAATGATGATATTAAAGAATATAGACTTCTAGTACAGGTGTGTTGGTACATGTCTATAGTCCTAGTAAGAGTAAGAGAATTAAAAGAAGCTCAGCACTTTAATCACAAGACTGGTCTGCTTATCAACCAGCCCCTATGCGAAAGCCACTAGAGCTATCTATTTGTAAAGAAATATGATATTTTTTTTAGCTAAGAAAATTCTGAGAGATTTAAAATCTCTGATGGTAACCAGGCTCAAAGATCGACTATAAAACATAAGTTTATCCTGGGGCACTCGTCTACAAAGGCTGGAGACTAGAGACAGAGATCAACATGGATATTACTGTCAAATATGAATATTGGATTGGCAGATAAACACATAAGGCCACACTTTATCTTTAAAAGCTCTAAGAGATCTGCTGCATGTGGGAGTAGAAAGCTTATCAACTTGTGAACACTTCTTATTTCTGAGTTCAAGGCCAGCCTGGTCTACAGAGTGAGTTCCAGGACAGCCAGGGCTACACAGAGAAATGCTGTCTCGACAAAACCAGATAAACAAACAAACAACAAACAAACAAACAAACAAACAAACAAAAAACAGCTGGGCGTGGTGGTGGCGCACGCCTTTAATCCTGGCACTCAGGAGGCAGAGGCAGGCAGATTTCTGACTTCTTATTTTTCCAAAATTATTTGTAGCATAGAGATTGTGCAGCTGCCAAACTAATGCAAAGAAAAAAGTAAGACCAGAGTATTTATGGAACTACAAAGAAGCACAGGATAAAAAACTTAGCAATGCATCACAAGCCCTCTGTCTCATTAAGGACATGGCACAGCGGGTACAAACTGGTTTGGAGAAAAAAAGATTATATTTCTTTTTTATTGGATATTTTATTTATTTACATTTCAAATGTTATCCCCTTTCCTGGTTTACCCTCCAGAAACCCCCATCCCACCCTCTGACCCTGCTTCTGTGAGGGGTGATCCCTCACCCACCTACCTACTCCTGCCTCCCCGCCCTGGCATTCCCCTAGTGCTGTTTACCATTGCTCTGGTCTTTGTCAAGTACCTCACTGATTCTAGGCACTGAGTTCTCATCTATAAAACAGACAGCAGTGAAGTCCATCTTAAAGACTGAGAGAACAGATGTTGATCTTTTATCACCTGACATGTAGAAAGCACCCAATAAAGGATAAGTTAGAATTTTATTATTAGCTGGCACTCAGACGTAACATTTTAAGGATTTTCCTTTCCAAAGAAGACCAAACCAATGTTAAAGCAAAAATGGGGAAAAATGAATGATTGAACTGAAATTAAACATTTGAAGTCTTGGTGAAGGGAAGACAAGGGTGATGATGTAGAGTTGAAGGATGATGTTATGTTGATTCATGAAGTAAATTCATTTCTCAGAGAACAACTTATTTGGAGAAAAGACTGAGGGTTCAGTGCAATAAACACAGATTGAAGATGTTATGGTACCTACAGGTTAAAAGGAAGTTATTTGAGCCTTAGGTATTATTATTTACAAAGTCTTAAGACTGAGCAATGAAAAGGAGATCAGAGAAACTAAAAGTCCAGAGTTTTGCTATATCTTTTTGAATAAAATACTATCATCCATTAAAACAAAACAAAACTTTCTTCTAGAAACTGTCTGCTGGCCAAACGATAGCCCAATGACAGCTGTGATGACCTTCCTTGTAGTCATTTTTCAGGGTGTTCATAGAGACCCATAACAGTATGAGATATTGTCAGTGCTTTTGGTTGCCAGTCAGAACTCATAGGAAAGAATTTATTTCTGAATTCACTAAAAATTCATTCATAAATGTAGTGATTTGAATGGAAAAGCCCTTATAGGCTCACAGCATTGAATATTTAGTCACTAGGAACCGGCACTATTTAAAAGGGTTAGGAGGTGTGGCCTTGTTGGAGAAAGTATGTCACTAAGGGTGGGCTTTGTGGTCTTAAGTGGCCAAGCCAGTCTCAGTGGCTCCTTCTTCCTAACTCTTTGTGGATTCAGATGTAGAACTCTCAGCACCAAGACTGCCCGTGTGCCCGTGTGCTTTTGCCATGAGAATGGACTGAATCTCCTGAAACTGTAAGACTCAATTAAATGCTTTCATTTATATAAATTGCCATTGTGATGGTGTCTTTTCACCAGAATAGATACTGAGTAAAACAGTAAGGCATGGAGAAATCAAGATGGAACTGACCAGGATTCCATTCTTCATTCTAGCTGGCATTCACAATACCAGTATTTGTTGTATAGGTTTCTGGAAGAAAAAGAATTATCATTTGTGAACCCTGTGAACTATGACCAGGGTGGAAAGGCCTGGCCATGTACATAATAGGGGTACAGATGTTACAGTTACAACTTACAATTTTCTGAATAGATTTATGGACCATTCCATAGGAGGTCAAGTTCATTGTGTATCATAGCCCTCAAGGTTGACTACTACTGTTAGTATCCTAACTAGACATATTCTCAAAATGTCCTCTAAACTCCTATGTCTACACTCTTTGATTAGTACAGATTTCAGCATTCATCAAATATGGTTCATTATAAAGTAGGAATGGATACAGAAAATGTGGTACATTTACACAATGGAGTACTAGTTAGCTATTTAAAATGATGAGGTGGCACATGCCTTTAATCCCAGCGCTTGGGAGGTAGAGGCAGGTGGATTTCTGAGTTCGAGGTCAGCCTGGTCTACGGAGTGAGTTCCAGGACAACTGGGGCTACACAGAGAAACCCTGTCTCGAAAAACCAAAACCAAACCAAACCAAACAAACAAAAAACCCAAAACCAACCAACCAAACAAACAAAAAACCGGATGAATTTATGAAATTTTTTTTTTTTTTTTGGTTTGTCAAGACAGGGTTTCTCTGTGTAGCCCTGGATGCCCAGGAACTCACTCTGTAGACCAGGCTGGCCTCTAACTCAGAAATCCACCTGCCTCTGCCTCCCCAGTGCTGGGATTAAAGGTGTGTGCCACCACGCCCAGTGTCATTTATGAAATTCTTAAGCAAATGGATGGAACTAGAAAATGTCAACCTGAGTGAGGTAACCCAGTCACAAAAGAACACACATTGTATGCACTCACTCATAAGTGGCTCTTAGCCCAAAATCTCAGAATACCCAAGATACAATTCACAGACAACATGAAGCAGAGGATGGTCTTGTTGTGCATCAGTGGGAGAAGAGGACCTTGACCCTGTGAAGGCTCGATGCACCAGAGTAGGGGAATTAGAGGGAAGGGAGGCAGGTGGGAGTGGGTGGGTGGGTGGGGGTGCATCCTCATAGAAGCAGGAAGAGGGTGTGGGAAAGGGAGTTTTGTGGGGGTATTAAGGAAAGGGGATAACATTTGAAATGTAAATAAATATCCAATAAAAATAAAGTAGACAGTGGTTAATACAGAGTCTTAGTTGAGGTTTTCATTGCTGTGAAATGACACCATGACCAAGGTAACTCTTATATTGAGACAACTTTTAATTGGAACTGGCTTACAGGTTGAGAGATTCAGTCCATTATAATTAAGGTAGAAACATTGCAAGATCCAGGCAACCATCGCACTAGAGGAGCTAAGAGTTCTGATGTAGCTATCTCGTGTGAGGCTATGCCAGTGCCTGGCAAATACAGAAGTGGATGCTCACAGTCATCTATTGGATGACTCACAGGGCCCTCAATGGAGGAGCTAGAGAAAGTACCCAAGGAGCTGAAGGGGTCTGCAACCCTATAGGAGGAACAACAATATGAACTAACCAGTATCCCCAGAGCTCATGTCTCTGTCTCTAGCTGCATATGTAGTAGAAGATGGCCTAGTTGGCCATCATTGGGAAGAGAGGCCCCCTTNGTCTTNCAAACTTTATATGCCCCAATACAGGGGAATGCCAGGGCCAAGAAGTGGGAGTGGGTAAGTAGGGGAGCATGGCAGAGGGGTATAGGGGACTTTTGGGATAGCATTTGAAATGTAAATGAAGAAAATATCTAATAAATAATTGGAAAAAAAAGAGTTCTACATCTTCTTCCAAAGGAATCCAGGAACAGACTACTAGCTGCCAGGCAACTAGGAAGAGGGTCTCCAAGCCTTCCAACACAGTGAAACACTCCTCCAACAAGGCCACACCTACTTCAACAAGGCCATATCTCCTAACAGTGCAACTCCCTGGACCAAGCATATTCAAACCACCACATGCAGAAACTCACAAGTATTCCAAGTGTGCAGAGTAAGCGTCCGTGGAGTATTCAGCCACAAATTAAACAAATATATCACCTTCACTTTCTCCATTCTCAAGGATCATCCTTCAGAAGGGAGCAGAAGTATTGTAAGAGCTGGAGGTCCAGAAGTCTAGGGTAGAACGGGATCTTTTAACATGACAGGACTATTGGACTCATGAACTTATAGCATCTGTGGTGGGCCTCCAAGGACCTGAATACGATCGGGTTGGTTAGCATTTAAGCATGAAGTGGGCAGCGGCTCATGGGCCTTATCCTCATCATAGGAGCTACTTCTAGGAGAGGGAGAGTCAGGTTTCTCTTATCAGTGTAGTTCCTGCTAGTCCAACTGTGCTCCAGTGATTGGTCCAACATGCATGAGTCCACGAGTAGAACAGAATGGACTGGTTGATTTATTTACAATCATGCAAAGACAAGGTTAGAAGGGTGTGTGGCAGCCAGCTATTGAATGGAACACAGGGTCCCCAATGGAGGAGCTAGAGAAAGTACCCAAGGACCTGAAGGGGGCTGCAACCCTGTAGGTGGAACAACAATATGAACTAACCAGTACCCCCTGAGCTCGTGTCTCTAGCTGTATATGTAGCAGAAGATGGCCTAATCAGCCATCACTGGGAAGAGAGGCCCCTTGGTCTTGTAAACTTTATATGACCCAGCACAGGGCAAGGCCTGGGCCAAGTAGTGGGAGTGGGTGGGTAGGGGAGCAGAGGTGGGGGGAGTGATATAGGAAACTTTTGGAATAGCATTTGAAATGTAAATAAAGAAAATAATAAAAAATAATAAAAAAAAGAATATTGGAGGAGGAAGCATGGGACACAGAAAGCAATGAAAAAAAAAAAAAAAAAAGAAGGGTGTGTGGATCTAAGAGTCATTCAGGAAGCAGTCCAAGATGAAGACGATCAAAATGAATTGTATGAACTTTTCAAAGAGTCCATAAAAAGAAATTTAAAATTTCTACTAGTCTGTGACTAATGTGTTATGCCAATTACACTAGCATTTAATTTGAGGGTGTTATACTAAATAAAAATGCAGTCAGCACAATATATTGGAGTTAAGTCATGGGATAATATTGAATCTTCTTAATCTAAAATTATCTGACTAATAAATACATTAATGTAAGCACATCAAAAGTAACAAAAGATACATAGTTACTCTAAAGTAGTCACAACTGATTCTTAAAATATTAGTTTAAACTTTTCATCAGTTTTTGAAAAATATTGGAATTATTGCATATATTGGAAGTAATTTGTGATTTACTAAATAGCAACTTGTTATATTTACCAAAATCTCTCTAATAATGTATTATATATGTATCTCAGAAAGTATGACATCTTGGTAACTATAATCCTATTTTGATAATACAAAAATAACAAATTAATAACATTATAATTCTGGGTGTGACATCAAATGACTTTAATTTCGACACTCAGGAGGTCAATGAATTTCTAACTGTACTAGTTAGAATTCTCTCTAGTAACAGAACATATAGAGTGAATCTCTCTCTATATATATAGAAAGGGGATTTATTGGAATGACTTACAGACTGCAGTCTAGCTAATCCAATGGAAGGCCTAAAAATCCAGTAATTTCTCAGTTTATAAGGCTGGCTGTCTCATTTGATCTTTGGTGTACTGTGTGGAATTCTGAAGAAATAGGTTCTAAAGTCAGTGAAGGAATGAACTTATCAGAAAGGTGGGGTAAGTAGGCAAAGGACAAAGGCTTCCTTCTTTCCTGTTCTTATACAGGCTTCCAGAAGAAACTGTGGCCCAGGTTAGATGTGGGTTGTCCAAACTCAGATGATCTGGATTATAGCTGTGTCTTCCCAACTCAACATCAGGATGAAAGAAGTGTCATTTCCTAGGTCATAGGATCTGGACTAAAGTCATGCCTTCCTGCTTTAAGATCCTGATGAGATTTAATTTTGTCTATTGTTTTAGCTATAAAATATTTTTTTTTAATGACATCTCGTTGAGCAAGCAAAATCTCTAAGTACAGAAAGTAACTCTTGAATTTATAAAGGTGTCCAAAGACAAGGTGAAAATTTCCTGAAGAAAGACTAGAACTGTAAAATGGGTAGAAGGAATTATTATTACTGTTACATTTTTAGTGTGGTTGTTTTTTTTTTTTTTTTTTTTTTTTTTTGCTTTTGCAAAAGCCATCAATAAAGTTATAGGCGATATACAACAGGGTGTCAGAGTTTGTTTCCAATGAGAGAAATTCTGCCCTGTGTTCTGTTTTCAGGGCCTTTGTATTCAAACTAATAATTAGAAGTTGTTCATCTCATTGCCTTACAGCAATGGGCAAAGACAAGTCAACAGGATGTCTTCTACTTCTGAAAATTCACATCATATACCCACTCTTTAAATTAGTCTGGAAAAAAAAAACCATGAAAATTAACTGGACTTACTTTAAGTTGAAGATGGAGAGAGATGTCAGGAAGAGCCTCAGGATGCAGCATCAGATGCAAATGTAACAATCCCAATGTTTTAAATGCAGAATTACTGATTTTGACATAAATAACCATTATCCTCTGTTTCAGAAGCGTATAAAACAGTTAACATTCTTACCTAGAATACACAAAGAAAACGTAAGTGATGTTCTCTCTGGCTGTGGAGAATGGGGTGAAGTCACCAGGTATCAATTCCAAGCTACGGTTTATAGAGTGCTTGGGAGGAAGGGATCCCGATGTGTCAGGACACAGCTTTTGATGAAAATAGCCATTATCCTGTTTCAGAAGTGTATAAAACAGTTAACATTTTTATCTAGAAAATGTAAAGAAAATATAGGTGATGTTCGTTCCAAGCTATGGTTTATAGTGCTTGGGAGGAAGGGATCCTGATGTGTCAGGACACAGCTATGGAGCTGCCATCACATCAGTTTGGCTCTAGGAGGGGAGATTCAGGGCGCGGCTGATGCAGTGACGAACATAGAATCCTTTGGCTTGTTGATGAAATGCTTATCACTGCAATTCAACATAACAGCCTATTATGAATAGTTTATTTATATCTTATGTATCTTCCCAACGTAATAAATTAATAAAATTCAATTCACCGAGGGCCACATAATGTTGTGAGATTTACAATTTAGTGTTCTGTAAATAATACATATGCTTGGTAAAATTCAAACATGGGGGAGAATCTCCACTTGGGGATAACAGTTTTATTCTTCAGTTCTATCCCACTCTGAGAATCTAAAATCAGCTTTAAATATTTAAAGTAAATGTTTACTGGTTTTATGTTGCTTTATTTTCTCTATATGTTTAGCAAAATGCTTTCACTGATTTTTTTTCCTTAGTTTAGAAACATTAAAGAAGATACTTAATCTCTGTTATGGAATGTCCTATAGCATACATTTAATATGATTATTAAATATCATATATTAATATTATATTACCATTTTCTATGTTAATAACAATTATCTATTTTACTTAATAAACTTTGAATAACTAAATCCTGCATATAGATCTAATTTGAACAGCTCTACAAAGTGACTGCATTTTCTTTTTCAATCGAGATAAGCTGAGGGCTATTCTAACCCTACCATCCACCTTGCCATTGTCTGTCAGATACATATTTGTTTTTATGCTCATACGTGTACAAATTTATACTAAAGAATTAACTCTTCTTTCTACACATTTTCTATAAGCTGATTTTTTAATGTGAGTATTTATTGAGAGGATTTGAAGAGGAGGGAAGTGAATCTAGTAGGAGTTTGTTGGGAGGTGTCAGGGATAAATATGATCATAATACATTGTAAGAAATTCTCAAAAAACTATAAAAATGTTATATTAAAACAGAAATAACATAAATCTACAAATGTAGTATGTGTGCATGTATGTATGTGTGTGTGCGTTTGTGTGTGTGTGTGTATGTGTGTAATTTTAAACTTTTGTAATAACTTCACTTAGAACTGGCAAAATAAACATGGAAAAAATGCAAAAAGATTTTTGAAAGAGTATTTTGGTGTGTAAGAAGAATGTCAATATACAATTTTCAAAGTTCAAATGAACTCAGGCTTCCCATTTTCCATATACATCTGTGGTTCTCTGAATGAGAAACATTTTTATAGGCTGTGGCATTTGAACCTTTGGTCCTCAGTTAATGGCACTGTGAGGAGAGGTTTGGGTGCAGCCACCTTGCTGGAGGTGTGTTTCTGGGGACAAGCTTTGAAAGTATACCTCAGTCTACTCATTCACTCCGCTTCATGCTTGCTCATGTCTCCCGGTTTGCAGCCCAGTGCCTACTGCTTGTTGCCAAGCTTCTCCATCATGATGGACCCTGTCTTAGTCAGGGTTTCTATTCCTGCACAAAATATCATGACCAAGAAGCAAGCTGGGGAGGAAAGGGTTTACTCAGCTTACACTTCCATATTGCTGTTCATCACCAAAAAAAGTCAGGACAAGAAGTCACACAAGACAGGAATTTGGAGTAAGAGCTGAGGCAGAGACCATGGAGCATGCTGCTTACTGGCTTGCTTCCTCTGACTTGCTCAGCCTGCTTTATTATAGAACCCAGGATACTAGGCCAGAGATAGCACCACCCACAATTGGCCCTTCAAACTTGATCCCTAATTGAGAAAATGCCTTACACTGTTCATCTGCAAACTTATGTTCTATGGTTTGGATATATGCATTATAAAGTTGGTGTATTAAAATGTAATGGACAGGTGACACCATTAGAAGATCAGGCCAGTAAGAAGGGTATTATAAATGTTGCTTTTATTTTCTCAGATGAAATGATGAGATGAAAGCCTTAAGAATGAATGGCTTGGGCTGAGCCCAGAGCATTTTTCATACTCTGGCTTGTTCTGTCTTTACCTGTCTCTAGCTTGCTCGCTCCGTCACTTGTCTCTGTAAAACTGTTACACACACACACACACACACACACACACACACACACACACACCAACCTTTTTTTCTCTCTTAAGTAGCCTGTCTTCCTCTACTGTTTTCTTGTGAGTTGGGCATATCGTATCTCTGAATCCTGACTTATTCTGTCAAATCTTTCTCTGATTCATCACTTTATCTGCCCCTCAATTAGATGCCACTTTGAATATAGCTGCTTACTCTATAAACTAATTTTATCTTTGTAAAGGATTAAAGGTGTATACAAAGTGCATGTCTGTATTTTAGCTGTATCTTATTATAATCCGGAGCGTATCTTCATTCTGGCAGAATCATATCTTTGGGTATGATCCCTTGCCAGAGAAGCCATGTTGCTGGATTAAAATTCCTTTACAGGGATCCTTGAAATTCTTCTGTAGCAAGAGGACTTAAGAGGCATATTTAACCACTGCGAGTCTCACCCTATGAGTAACAAAGCAACAAATGTGTTTAGAAGCAAAGATTATAGACCCCACTAGTTAGCACTTCAGTCATGATGTAGAGCCACATATACTGTAAAATGAAATCTTTTGTTTAATCAATTATTCAGTGTTAGATCCTTTGTTAGGCGATGCAAAAAAAAATCTGGATATGCAATTGTCTCATTTTCTTACAGCATTTACTGTTAAATTAATGTATACAAATTTAGGTTGCATATGTATTTCCTTTCCTGTTGGGCAGTCCAACCTTTGATCTACCAACTATTGATGCTCACTTATTCTGTTAGTTGAGGATTTCATACGTTTTTACCATACTTGGCTGGAATTGGTTGTTATAGCTTTAAGACTAATTCAACAGGTTTTTTGAAAAGGATTTGGATGCAAGACATCTTAGACAAAAAGAAACCTACCCTCCTCTGCAGATTTCAGCCCTTAGTCATTACTCTTAAAAATATGAAAAGGTTTAGTAAGTATCATTTCGGCTGGAAATGAAATCAATGAGTGATGTGTTGTTTATATCACGACATCGCTCACAAGACAGCACGTTTGTGGGGGAGAATCTTGGCCAATGAGCTTTAAAAGAATGAGTGATCATCTCAATTCTCAGGAAAACTAAATGACAAAGATCAACAATTTCTATGTTATTTGACAGAATCCTTTGGTTCTAAGAAATAATTTGAAGTGTTTGCTAAAAGATCTCAGCAGAATAGAATGAGAGCTGCCACATCAAAGCCCTGGCGTCTGTAAAATGCAGCTGCGACTAAGTTTACTGAGGGCAATGAGTTAATACTCAGCTATTCTAAAATGAAGTTATGAAATTGAAAATGCTCACAAAAATATAATAAGCTCCTCATCTTCTAAAATGACCTTTACAGATGTCATGCAAGTATGTGCCAATGAGCTTTGTAATTAAAAGCTACATAATTAGTTATGTGACTCCATGCCAAAACTCCGTTGCAATTCTGCTAAGTTTAAATTGTGCAGAGTGGTAAATGAAAATGATTATTCTAAAATATTGTCCCATTTATCATGTTCTCCTCTATGCACATACAGTACACACACACACACACACACACACACACGAGAGAGAGAGAGAGAGAGAGAGAGAGAGAGAGAGAGAGAGAGAGAGAGAGAGATGAATGTAGCTGGATATGCACTGCAGTGCACTGTGGAGATCAGAGNAGAGAGAGAGAGAGAGAGAGAGAGAGAGAGAGAGAGAGAGAGAGAGAGAGAGAGAGATAAAAGCAGCTCAAATCTGGAAAGAATTATGTCATCTCTTTATTGGCAAACCCAAAGGAAAAGTTCGCAAGAAAAATTACTTTACATTTAATTTCTCATATTTCATGCATGTATGCAAGGGAAAGTTGGCAATTTTCTTCTATGTATCATTTGTTACAATCCTAAGATTGCTTATTCTATAATACTGTAAAGATGTCCACATGTTCCTTCTCATCTGCCTTACTAAATGACAAGCATTTTGATTCCAGATGGAAAATATTAAAGAGTATCATCTATCAAAAGTTACATAACTCCCAGAACATAAAATGTTTTGGCGAAACAAAAGAAAAATGGTTCTGGAGTTCCTACTTTACCCACTCTTTCTTTTACTAAAAGTGCTGATAGTTAGCTTCTAGAATAATGTCTAGCAGTATTCTTGAAAATCAATAAAGATTCAGAGATTGCTATCCTCCTTTTCTAAGTGAGAAGTGAGCCTCTCTTACAATTATTAAGCAAGCATTTATTGTGCTGTGTAATTTCTAGGGAAGTGTGGAAGAATATGATTATCTATATACGAGTATAACCAGCATGCCAGGGACAGCAGAGAAGTGAATAAGTCTATTTTGAAATAAAGAGAGATGCCAAGTTTTATTCTATATCTGTATTCTACATAACAGGGTAACTTCTAGAATAAGAAATCTGAACCAAGAAAGCAGCTCTACCTGTTTCTAAACTGTTAGACAAGCAGATACTCTAGTCTTTAAGGTTATTGGAAAGACCAAGAAGAAAGAAATGCAGTCAGCAAGCACAATGACATCTGCTTTTAATCACTGAGGGTGAATCATGGGGTATTTGAATAGCATTTATTGTATTCATGTGACCTGGAGAAATTATGATAACCTAAATAACAGGTGTTATGACTTCAGAATAAGTCAAGGAAAATGTCCTACACACTTCCCCTTTCTCGCTTAATCCAGGAAGAAGCATTATGATCTCACAGTGGTTGCTGAAAAGTTAGATGACTTTCAGCGACTCAATTGACTTTATGTAGGATTCCTGGCCATCTCTAGATTAAGTTCTATCAGTCTAAAAAAAAATCAAGATTAAAATACATTCTAAAACAGGAATAAATTACTGCCTATAATAAATAAACTTCATCCTAAAAGACAGAGACAAAGAGGCACTGTCCAAATCCCCCTTGTTTCTATTTCGACTATCCATGCAAGAGATTTCGAGATAAGCATTTGGGAGTGAACGTTTTTTAGATGTTACACTAGTAAGGAATTAAAAAAAAAAAACTGAGCCAGAAAAGTCAATAAACAACATGACAAAAGTCATGAACAACACCAGATTCATGGAGATGAGACCATCCCTGGACTCTTGGAGACTACATGGCACACAATATGAAAATTCCATTTTAAGTAAGAAAGCTGTTTCTTTATTCAAAGCTAATTACACTCTGACTGATTTTTTTCTTCTTCTCTGTAAAATGGATAGCTAGATATGCCTAGATCGACAGCAACTGAAAATTTTCATAGAGTTTGAAAAATAATCATGTTAACATATGTACTGGGCTGTGGAGACATCTCAGTGGTGGAGCATGAATCTAATATGATGATGCTGGTTTGGGAAGATATTTGCAACAGTGACAACATAATAGGGGATTAAGATGCAGGTCAGTAACACATGGCTTGCCTGACATATGTATGGCAGCATGAGTTACCACCAGTGCTTATTCACAGAACTGGAAAGCAGAGAACAGAATTGCTTGTGTAGATATTACCTAACCCGACCCTGTTGTGTGAGAGCAAAGGGGACCAGTTTTTGCCTCCACCCTAAGATAACTATCTGAAAAAGAATAAATTTTCCCATCCAAAATATCTCATTTTCCAGTTCTGAACTCAATGGGTACTTAAATAAATATATTTTGTGTTATGATAAACTTGTTCATTCTCCCTTCTTCATCAGAACCCCAAAATTCTCTTACGGCAATTTAACCTCTTTCATTAAAACACAATGTTACAAAACCATCTGCAAAATGAATAATTAGCAAGTCTAAACAAATTCTCTCCGCAGGAGAAATTAAAGTATCTGTTAAAGTTACTGGGAAAAGCCGACAAATCTTCGTCATAGTGTACACAGTACCAGCAATAGTTCCTCAGCGTTTGGAAAGAAGTTTGTCAGGGTTTTAATTCTGAGTTTTGAGGAAGGAGAGAAACGGGAAGGAATGACACCACGTGTAAGTAATAAAAATTCAATCTCAGACGAACCAGATCCTCCCGTAACCCTCACGAGAAAAACCGCTTTCCAAACTACTCTACAATCGATGCCAGATGTTATTCACGGAAGCAGAAGATAAAGAAGTTATGGGCAGAGAAATCTCCATTTTAAAGAGTAGGAGGTTAACTTATGAAGGAAAAGAAGGGGGCTGGAGCACATCTGGTTAGGCTATCAGCCTTTGGTGACACAATAAAGCATTTTTCCACAGATATTTGTGTTTTATATAGTCAAAAATCTCCTTTTCAGGTTAAAAAGCATACTTTTGATGAGTAAAGTCTTGGACAGTTAGAGGTCAGCAGGCATGTGACCAAAACAAACTGGTATTTTAAGAGGTTTTTGAGAGCTTTTATTTTTGCATATTTAATTATCTTTATATGATACTAATCATATCTGCAACCTGTAGTTATAGCTCTGATTCCAGTCTTCTCTCAGAACTGAATCTACCTGACACAGCTTCTTTAGGAGCATCCTGCCCCAATTATTATTTTAGAACCAAAACCTCAGCATGCCTCAGTTAAACTTTGCTTCCATAAAAATTCTTTACTTGATCTGTCTTTCCGTTTACAATGTGTTCTTTATTGTGGAGTGAAAATGAATTTTATATTCTATTTTTCTTTTTATTTAAAAATAGATTTTTTTTTCATACAGTATATGTGGACCACCATTTCCCCTCTCCCAGTTCCTCTCCAAGCACCCAAATTCACACCCTTTATTTCTCTCTCGTTCATTAGAACGCAAGCAAGCCTCTAAAAAATAAGATAAAATAAAATAGACACTGGCAAAGCAGTTTGAAGCTAAGTGCTTACATAAATGCCAAGGATGTCCTATAGGAGGTGTTTCAGAGAGTTGTGGGGTTTGAATTTGGAAGGTTGTGGAAAATGACAGAGTCTCATTCATTGTGAGAAAAATCTAAGAAGCTTACGATGAGAGCTCTGAATTCCCTTCCATGTTGCTGTTCCCCTTTCTTCCCTCTCTCCTCCCCTTCTCTCTGTTGCCTCTGTTCTCTCCCTCCCTCCCTCCCTCCCTCTCTCTCCCTCCTTCCCCTCACTCTCTCTCCCTCCATCCCTCCCCCTCTCTCCCTTCTTCCTTCCCTCCCTTCCTCCCCCCTCCATGTTATGAATCAGAATGAAACAGATAGCCTTCTAGTCACATTTCATTCCACATTAGAGATCTAGGTGGAAGAGAATAAACATTGCAACAGACCCAAGACAATAACTGCAAAGAAATCTCTGACTTTAGTGGATGGGACATTTTATGTCACATCTCTGCACTGAGATTCACCTTTGTAAGGAAAGGAGGGACAGTAACCAAACTTTACTGGGCAAAGTCTAGCAAGTTATTCATAGTTAAATCATGCTATTTCAACAAACTTGTAGGAAGTCTTACTGGTTTAAAATAAAATAAAAAGAAACCAACTCTATTTTCTAGTTTCCAACAGAGATTAAAAGAATAGTTTTGCTGTGGTCCAGAACATTTTCATGAGGCATCTTATAACTTGTTAGTTATACTGTCTTCATATGCAACCTTCTGTTGGACTTTAGACTAGCAACGTAGAAGTGCACTGAAACAAACAGCTATGCATGATAACACTGCCAATAGGACTCTGATGAGATTTCCTCTTGTAATATAATTGTCGCATCTAGCTAAGCATCTATTACTTCCAACAAAGAAAGCTACTGTTTAGTGATCATAAGCTTATCACTGTGCTTTCTCAATTTCTATCTAAAATAGCAATATCTTAATTTTTAATAGAATGACAAATAGAATAATATAATCGTTAATTTATGTAATAAAGTTATTACATAATTTTGTAATTATGGTGATATACTTGACAAGGCTTAATATTTAATCTGATCAAAAGTGTAATATGAACCTACAATTAGTTTTTTTGACTGAGTTTTCAAAAAATTAAAATGAAAACCTGTCTTCTTGTAGGTTTTGTTTCATTTGTTTTTTAGTGCTGTCTTATTTTTCCTTTTTGGTAGTGTTTTATTTTGTTTTCTTCATTTGGAGTTTTGTTGTTGTTGTTGTTGTTATATTAGTTTCTCTTTTTTTGAGAAAGAAATTAAAGTTAGGTGCATAGGGAGGGGAGAGGTTACAGAAGGGCTTTGGAGAGGGGAAGAGTATGATCAGAGAATATTTAAATTTAGTTTTAAAATAGTAAACATATAATGAAAAAGAAAATATATAATTTCTTAAGTATGTGCATGTCCATATGTATATACAAAGAGTTTAAATGGTGTTTTAAGATAGTGGGACTAAACTGCTTGAATTAAAAAACAGACTAGCATGTTAAAAATCGCAGAGGTAGGAAGCATTGGAGTTGTAGCATAATGGGGCTCCATAGACCTTACCAAACATCATTAGCTATTGCCATGATTACCCTTCAGGAACTGATAGTAAGCTCCTGTTGCTGAAGGTACCACATACTTTAGCCATGGATTGTACAGAAATAAAGTTGGTACCCCTTTGAAAGCTTCATCTTTACTGGCTAGAATTCATACTGCTGTGGTTTGAGGGAAAGTCTTGTGAACTCTGTGAGTTGCTATTATGTCCATACTGGCAAGACATGTTCATTGACACAAGAGTGGCACAAACATCATGGAGCATCCATTCACTTTCTGACTGAATGTAAGCCCTATCCCACATAATGAAGCCCATACCCGGCACAGTTATATGAGCCAAGTACCTGTGATAATAGTCTGTAGTGGAGAAACTACTACCATTACTCTTCTAAATGGCCATAGTATAAACCAACTCCTAGTGACTTAGTATGCCTATGGAGTAGTGAATCTCTCAACCCTAATTAGAGAAGCTTCTTTTTGTAGTATATGCGATTTAACACAGAGACCTACAACTTTGCAAGGCATGCAGAATAAGAGAGTTAGGAATGCTCATTCATAAATGGGACATCTATATCACACTATCTCCCACAAAGCCCAGAGAATATTGTGGAAGAAGGTTTATAAAAGTCAGAAGTAATAGATGACTATAAGGATTTTTCAGACACAGCTAGAAACTTTCCGGTTTGAACTCACAACATGATAGCACGCACAAGATCTGCACATGTTCAAGCGAGTCAAAATCTCAGCATGGCTAGCACAGGAGAGTACGAAATTCCATCCCTACCAAAGGACTTATTGGGAATGGATAGATGCTCGGTTGAGGTGTTAATTTACCTTAATGATGTGGCATTTGGTGGGTAGACCATTCACTAGGGGAAGACCACACATCTACAGCTCTAAGGGAAGCACAAGCCATATTAGTTTGGTGATGAAAAGGAAAGTATTAACACAGGTTGCATGAATAAAGAAGAGGTGTTGGGATGGGGTGAACAGGGCATGAATATGGTCAAAATAAACTGTATGAAATTCTCAAAGAATTAACAAAAATGAAATCAAGATAAGATGAACCTTATAGTAGCTAAAGTTTAATTGCTTCAATCTGTAACCTGACTGTAATTATTTGCATAAAATGAAAGGATTCCAGAGTTGTAAATATTTATTGATTGATAAATTAACTGTTACTCAAAATGCTGTCTCAGCCGGGCGTGGTGGCGCACGCCTTTAATCCCAGCACTCGGGAGGCAGAGGCAGGCGGATTTCTAAGTTCGAGGCCAGCCTGGTCTACAAAGTGAGTTCCAGGACAGCCAGGGCTACACAAAATGCTGTCTCTGTTACTAGTTCTACAAACCACTGTCTACTTGAGAATGGATTTAGAAATTCAAACTTTACTTTTCAAAGCAAATTATGCTAATACTTTTGTCAAACAATTAACATCTATTAAATGTATCAATATTTTGTGCATAGATTTGCATATCACAGCCAAAGAATAATGCATAGATAAACTAATTAGAAATAGCAACATACTTAATTATCTGTTCTATAAAGAAAATTTAATTACAAAATTTAATTCTAACTCATAAGATTAAGTTTGTGCCCACAAATATTTACAGTATGTTGAAGTATGCATGATTGGATATCAAGTCACAGCAAACAAGTTCTCCTAAAATATAATGTTCTTTTCCTATCTATCTCTAAATCTTGACAGAGTCATCTTTGACACGAGAATGCTAAACTTAATATTTAATAATCCTAACTGTTTCCTAATAAATCTAACAGGAAATTCTATTTCCTTGAGTTGGATTCTTTATACATTCTTCTCTGTAAAAGATATGGCAGATGGTCCTACCTATTACAAACACTTGTACAAACACAGTCTTTTCCTAAAATTCATAAAGGCTTCCACTGCCCATTCTTAGCACACATGTCTGAGTTGCTTCATCATCCTCAACTTAATGGGACAATAGCAGCCAACATTGGCTATAAACTGTTCATATCAAACTGCTGCTATAAATATTACCCTTGGTGCTTTTAACTGTTGTACCATTCAAAAGCCTTCAAAATTAACAGTAGTCATATTTCTACCACTTGGCTTCTTAAATAGAAGACTTGGAAATTCCCCCTCACCACTTAACTTATCAGCCCTTCCATCAAGGAGAAGTGAAAAACAAATACTGCATTGACTGCCCAGCTTCAGCTCAGAAGTTCCTCTACTGTCCTAGTAGTCTCAAAGGCCGCGCTCAGACTGACAGGTTTTCCACGTAATTATGATCATCACTGTATCTTGTTAATCTCTTTCCCTTATTCTACAATTAAAAAAAAATAATTTGCAACACAAGTTGATCTGTCAAACAAATACATTTACATAGATTCTCACTCATATTTAGGAACAGAAAAGGGCTTTTTGGGAATTTGTAGCAGATTTTTTATTGAATGTTTTATTTTTATTTCAAATGTTATGCCCTTTCTCAGTTTCCCCTCCGCAAACCCCCATCCAGTCCTCCATCTCCCTGCTTCTATGAGGGTGCTCTTAAGAATTTGTAGCAAAATCTCATTAAAAATTTTCAAAAAATGAACAGCAAAATGAATGAGTGCATAACCACAAAACTGTGTGCTGTTTATAGATCACTCTCTGCTGAGTTTAGCTATTCATTTCTTTAGAATTTCTATGGGGATGAGATTAGCTGACATACCCCCAAAAGGGGAAAGAGAACCTGTAGAGACCATATCCAGTGGTTAGGCACAGCCCCCAACTGAGGGATGGGGCCACCCATCCATCTCCAAAACTTTAACCCAGAATTGCTCTGGTCTAAAGGAAATACAGGGACAAAGAGTGGGGCAGAGATGGAAGGAAAGGCCATCCAGAGACTGCCCCACTTGGGGATCCATCCCATCTGCAGACACCAAACCCAGATACTATTGCTGATGCCAAGAGGTGCATGGTTACAGGGATTTGATATAGCTGTCTCCTGAGAGACTATGCCAGAGCCTGGCCAATACAGATGCTGATGCTCACAGACAACCATTGGACTGAGCCTGGGACCCCAATGGAGGAGTTAGGGGAAGGACTAAAGGAGCTGAAGGGGTTTCCAATCCCATAGGAAGAACAACAATATCAACCAACCAGACATGCCAGAGCTACCAGGAACTAAACCACCAACCAAACAGTACACATGGAAGGACCCATGGCTCCAGATGCATATGTAGCAGAGGATGGCCTTATTTGGCATCAATGGGAAGGGAGGCCCTTGATCCTGTGAAGGCTTCATGCCCCACGGTAGGGGAATGCCAAAACAGGGAGGTGGGAATGGGTGGGTGAATGGTGAATCACCCTCAAAAGCAGGGGGAGAAGAGATGAGGAAATCATGAAAGGGGGATAACATTTGAAATGTAAACAAATTAATAACCAAAAAGAAAAAATAAAAAATAGAATTGAATTAATAATGCTTCTCTGTACAGTGTCGGAAATATACTTTGGCTCTTTGGCATTTGATCTTACCATCTCTACAGATGCCTTTGACCGGGTTAATATCATGTGACATCCATGTGATTCATTTTAAACATTATCTTATGTTTATGTCTCTGTTTACACACGGCACTAACAAAATCATGAGCATTTGGTATAATGTCTTCATCTAAACAAATATGTTATGAAAATACCACAATTGTTCCCATCCTGCCAACACACAAAACGACATTTTCTTGCTTACAGTTCAGCTATGGTATCTTCTATGACAAGTCAGCAGAGTCTGACATAAGTAAATGACTACAGAAGTTTCCAGAACATATTTCAATCTATTGATGTATACATTGCATTCACTGTTTAGTTGCACTCACCTTCTTTTGACTTATAAAATAGAAATTGAAAGATGGAGATATTTGTTGTTGCTGTTGTTTTTAGAGCTTCTCAGAGAAATACTTGTTTTTATAGGTAATAGAAGAGTTCTTAAATCCTCCAACTCGTTGACAATTCAGTGTTTTTTTTATGGAATCAAGTTATATGTTAATTCTCAAATCATCCACTCCTCTCTGCCCCCTGTTTTGATTACAGCATCTTCTTTTAGTTGCTTGCAGTGTGTATTCAGTATACAGTCTATATTTTGGTGCTGTCACGTTTTGCAAGCTCTTGACAAATCATGTTACATTGGCTTGTCTTGCTCTTCCACGCACAACTATGTGTCTCAAGTTGGAGTCAAATACTAATTTTCAAGCATGAATAGCAAGATTGCTCTCCTTACGGTGAGTCAAATGTTACTTGTGGCAATTGTATTAGTCAGATGTATCTCAATAAGTCGATCAATAATCTGATGGAATTTATTAGACTGGCTTGTAGGACCAGAAACTCTGTAGTTCCATAAAAACTATTCAAAGACTGGAAACTAAATTATATGCTTAATCCAAGAGGATGGAAGCCTCAGAATATCTGGGGGCAATATGATGATTCCGAGCCCATGGTCCAGGGCTTAAATGTTCCATGGAGACACCAGTGTGAGTCCGTATTCAATGGCTGAAAAGATTGAAATCTTATTAAATGACAGTGGCAGGAAAAAAAAAGGCATGCATCCAGTCAAAGATCATAATTGAATCTTATCTTTCCAGTTTTTCAGCTGTTCTGCTTGGGTGCCTAATATAGTGGCATTAGTACCTAAATTAAGAGTGGTTCTTCCCTTTTAGTTTTGAGGTCTGGAGGCCAGAAACAGACACAGTCTGAAGTGAGTTTTACCAGTTCTCAAGTTGTCATTTGATTTTATCATGTAGACAGCATAGAGGAACTATCACATTAATCAAAAATTTGGAAAACCTTTGACCAATAAGATCTCATTCAGTAAACATTAACTATTATCATCTTATTAGACTGACTGCCTCATTCATTTTTAAAGTATTTCCATAGGAATATAACAATCCAATGATTATTGAGCTCAGTAAATGACTAATGATGTGACTGAAATTCTCTTCCATAAAACTCTCCAAAATAGCATTACTTAGTTTTTAAGTATCCATAAGATATATTGATACTTTTATACATTGGCCAGCCATAAAGTTTTTACCACTTTTGTAAGTTCTTTAAAAATATTTTAGCCATTTAATTCATTTTTACTTTATATTTATTTGGGTTGCGTGCATGTGCATATGTGTGTGCATGTATGCAGCTCTGGGTAATGTGATGCATCTGCACACATGCGCATGAGGGTTTGTGTGTGTGTGTGTGTGTGTGTGTGT
>NC_034598.1:77402951-77427179 GCF_900095145.1 Mus pahari | reverse complement strand
CTCTCTCTCTCTCTCTCTCTCTCTCTCTCTCTCTCTGTGTGTGTGTGTGTGTGTGTGTGTGTGTGTGTGTGTGTGTGTGTGTGTGTGTGTGTTTGTACATGTGGAGGTCAGAGAAAAAGCTACAGAGTAAACTATCACCTTCTATCATTTTAGCTTCAGGTTTCTAGAGCCAGTTGAAAGATTTGACAGTGAGGGCTATTAGCTGGTGATATATATTCCCAACCTGTTTTTTTTCAAATACTGAATTAAATTTTCTTGATAGTGTTCATTTTTATTTTCTATTTTATTATACTAAATTTAATTTTATAACCTCATTATCTTTTCATTATTTTCATTGATTTTTCTTTCTTATTCTTAGACGCCTTAAATTGAGTTTTAAATCATGTTCAATTTATCATGCCTTCAGATTAAATATTCATTCTACTAATTAATCTCTATGACTAAGTTTTCATCCAGTGTACTTGGAAATGCATTGCTATTGATTTGAATGAAAATGGATTTCTATTTTCTTCCAATATTTTTGTTGATCTGTGAGTTACTTAGGAGCATTTCTTAATTTTGATGGAATCTGTCATCTCTTTATGTTTGTTTCAGCTTCTAACAATGGAATTGCTGTTATGCATTTTTTATGGGAAAATGGTCTTATTGTATTTTTCAGGTTTTATTTGTTGATTGATTTGTTGGTTATTGTTTTTTTTTTTTTCTTGCCTCCAACATAAATACAACAAAAGTTTTACTTAAGGTTTCTCTTTTTAACTCTGGTAACTTTTGGATATGCGCCCTCTTTTGTGTGTTTATTCCAGGAGCTAGAATAGGAGGTTTGGATTTTCTTGGTCATCTCAGAGTTACTTGATGCTGTAGTTGGCTTTGGTTCAGCACTACTTTCATATCTAATGTTTGTATGAAAGCTTAATTTTTGAAGAAATTTTTTCCAAAGAATAAGCCAGTGTTATATTCCAAGCTGGTGGGAAATATTTTTATGAACTAAGTTGGCATGCGTGAGAAGCTTATTAGATTTTACTTCCCCAAGAGTAGTGAGCTCAGAACCTGGCAGGTAGAGCATAGCCATGTAAAGAGTATCTCCTTGGAAAAAATGCGGTTATGGTTTTCTATATGATTGTTCACTTACATGTCCCTCTCTGTCTTGCTTTTCTAAAAATTAAATCACACACGAATAAAAGTCTCCTCATCGGCCCATTCACAACTTTTGCGACAGTTGATTTTAGTCTGAGGATCATGTTACCTCTTTATAGGTCTATGCTGTTTATGTTTTTGTTATTTATTTCTTTTTATGGCAGTCCACACTGCAAGCATCTTTCTTCTAAACAGTACATTTAAGCACTATGGAAATTTTATTTTCCTTTCTCATGAAAGCAGCAGTGTTTACTACCTCAAATATTTCTGCATTCAAACCACATAGGACTCCTGATCTTTTAATTAACAAACATTTATTGAAAGAAAAGATTGGAAAATAATATTTGAATGTAATCTTTTCTGAAATCTTTGAGAAATTTATACTATGTAATATGATCACATTTTCCTCCCACTTTATATATTATATATATATATATATATATATATATATATATATATATATAATATATATATATTATACATACACACACATGCGTATAGCTTACCAACTCCAAACTGTAATGCACAAATACTCCAAGGGGTAAAGCCATCCTTTGAAAAATGGCACATTGGACAGGAGCAACACCCTTGAAACAACTCACTTTTCCTCTTCCAGAAGTCATCAACTGACAGTAACTCTTCCGTTAAGAGTAGGAGCGTTTATAAGGCATTCTCAGCAAAGCTAGCCTTTTGACTGACTTGATCAGGTACAGGACTTGTGAAAGCAATCACAAACTCTGTGCATTCATCAGGATAGTGGTCTTGTCATGTCCGGAAGATATTGATTGTATGTGGCTGCTCACCATAACTTGATAGTAAGATTCTATCAGTAAAGACACTTCACACTTTGTCATTTAGAAATTAACTTGATTAGCTGTCTTTTAGAATATCAGAGGTTTATATGCATGCTATAAAGGTAAAGAATAATACATACATACATACATACATACATCATTGATAATCTTAGTCAGCTGTGAACTCTATGAACTACAATAATGACCTTACTCATGAAAAGACGTGTAATAGTCACGCAATAGCTACAATAGAAGATCTATTCCACAGGAGGAAACACACACACACACACACACACACACACACACACACACACAGCTCACAACCCAAGGCTAGAATTTTCCAGGCCCCTGGGGTGGACAGACCTAACATTAATATTTTGTTATATGGAGGTGGTGTAAAGCTGACCTCCAAATTCATATCTTGCTATCAATTTATTAGTGCCACTCTCAGACCTTACCAGAGAATTTTCTTTGTACACTAGACAGTAATTAACCCAGAAGTTCACTACTTACCAAACTGCAGAGAATAAGAGTTTGTTGCAAGCGCAGACACAAATGTGATAGCTGTATCATGTTACACAACTTTAAGGCTCAAGATGGGTGGGGAGATTGCAATAGGCAGAGATGAGGGAAGAAAAAGAGAGAAGTAGCTACCTAAACCCTATATTTTCAACTCAACACAGCTGTACATTCTTGTTACCAAAAGAATAATAAAAATCAAATCAGCGTGGACCAGCAAAATCAAAATACACCCCACATTTCCAACTATATAATTTTGTCTAAGTCTTAAATTCTACGGTAGATTTATTTATTATTGCAAACAGAATGTGGTACTCACAAAGTAGTCCATATTATGAGAAGGTGGGACAAAATTCTAACCTCTGCATGCACTGTATATAGTCAAAATAACACCTAAAATAATATTTAAAATAGTTTTTCAAATGATAATAAAGTTAATAAAACTTGCACACTTTTATTTCACAGTACCTTATATAAATTATATAAAGTACCTTATAGTAATTATGAAACTTCTTTATATTAGCCAAGTACCTTTTTCATTAATAATCATGGCAGGAATACATATCTTTAAAACGTTATATCTGAAATTACAGAAACATAAAATTAGGAGAAAGCAAACAGTAGCAACTTTTAAAACTATTCTGAATGTCACCTCCTGCTGCCAAGAGCAGGAGACCGTTAATCACTGAAGCAAAGACAGAGTGAATGTTGGAGGATTTTGTGGGCTCCAAATCAAAAGCCGATTCATATATGCCTAGGAAAGCCGAGGTACAAGTATATCATTTTGTAACTAAGTCCATGAATTAATTCATTTTAATTTGGGCCAACCGAGTTAAACAAGCTGGACAAGCATAAACCAACATCAGCCAGAAGAAGACTCTCTGAATAGTGATAGATCTCACAGTGAGGAAGGAGTACAGGAGCCAGAAATTAAGGCTGTTACCATAGCAGGCTGTGTAGACCTTACTACACATAAGGCAGAGAAGATTTTTATTAAGTAGCCCATAAATGTGTTGTGGATAATTTTCTTGCTCTAGTAAAAGCATCTATTGATTTCAAATGTTTTCCTCAGTAAAATATATTTACTAAAGAAGACAAAATTTATTGAGTTTATATATAATGTGCATAGTGTGTAGTTACCTCACTGATGACTGAAAGAGTCCAATCCACACTAGAAGACATTCATACAAGTGTTAGACAGGAGAGACTCACTAAGAAAAATCTCTTCAAGGCATGCTTCATCTCGAATCAAGCATAGCAAGTGGAGCATATATTCTTAATAGTCAACGGGAAACTCTGAAGGATTCAGGCCCCAAGCATACAAACAAGAAAAGACATCTAGAAAAATCAGACAAATAAGTAAATAAAAACAATATTACCCTATGTCATTGGTGTAAAAAAGGAGAACTAAAAATTTAGACTCCAGGTTTTGTTTTGTTTTGTTTTTATAGAAAACCTATGTTGGTAGTGCAGAGGTCCAGTCAATATTTTCCACCACACCACACCACACATTTCACTTATCAGTAGTATCTGTGCTATTATGAAACTTTCATTAATGTAATAAGCCACTGTTAATACATCATCATTAGCTAAGGCTCGTAGATTACTTTTATTAAAGTTTTCCAGTTTTATTATATGATTCTATGGGTAGTGCTATAGATAACCCCTGTTCTATTTCTGCAGGCTACCAAACAGTTTTGCTGTTTCTGAAAAACCTGTGTTTGCCTGTGATATTTTATCTTCATTTAGCCTATTTCAAGTTGACACAAAAACATTTAGCACAGTATCTAAGGTCAACTATTTTTTTTTTTTAGATATTTTCTTCATTTACATTTCAAATGCTATCCCGAAAGTTCCCTATACCCTCCCCCTGCCCTGTTCCCCTACCCACCCACTCCCACTTCTTGGCCCTGGCATTCCCCTGTATTGGGGCATACAAAGTTTGCAAGACCTAGGGGCCTCTCTTCCCAATGATGGCTGACTAGGCCAACTTCTGCTACATATGCAGCTAGAGACATGAGCTCTGGGGGTACTGGTTAGTTCATATTGTTGTTCCATCTATAGGGTTGCAGACATGAATGGTCTGAGCAGAGTAAGTTTTATTCTGAAGCATTTACTTATGTGAGATTGGGGAACAGTTTAATAGTAATTATTTTATAAGATTGTTGTGAAGATTAAGTTGAACATTAGAACCTTTTAAAGCAAACAAGACTGTGCATTGAGATATATACT
The DNA here is from genome assembly GCF_900095145.1 of Mus pahari. Taxonomy (NCBI): domain Eukaryota; kingdom Metazoa; phylum Chordata; class Mammalia; order Rodentia; family Muridae; genus Mus; species Mus pahari. Next base: position 77,422,500 of record NC_034598.1, on the reverse strand, counting down.
AAGTGTATATATTTTGAGCTAGTATTCCTGGTAAGGAATGCTGTTTTTTATCAGTTCCTTCAAATCAGATAATTTCTTTTTTTACCTTTCATGTAAATAGAGTCAAATGTTTTAAATAAAATAGCACATAGTATTCTATAATAGTTTATAAAATTAATCTACTGGCACTATGTATCTTTTCTGGAGATATACATAGTTGTGCTTTCAGTGATCAATATTTGTGTTTTTCATTTTTGCAGCATATTTATAGCTGAATCTTATGATAAAAATATATAATTTATACTAAAACAATATACTAAACTCTATGTACTTAGTATATAATATTTAATACTAAATTATTATAATAATATTTTAAATTATTATAGCAGTAATACAAACAATATATTAAACTAAAAGAGTATAAAATATAGTATTATAATAGTAAAAACAATATAGTAAAACTAAACTTTTAAAGAAAGACACTGTTTTGCTTTGTTTTGTTTTTGTGTGTGAGTGTGTATGTGTATGTGTGTGTGTGTGTGTGTGTGTGTGTGTGTGTGAGTGTGTGTGTGTCTGAGTGTGTATATGAGCACTTGCAGGCAGCTGTCAAATGAATCCAGGGGTGACAGAACCCCTGGAAATATGTCACAGGAGCTTAAGGGCTGCCCAGCATAGGTGCTGATAACAAAGTTAGGGTCACTTTAAAAAGCAAGCAACAAACGTTCTCAGCATCTTTGGTGATCTTTTTTTTTTTTTTTCTTTGTGGTGTTTATTAAATGACAGAAGACTTACTTACATATGAATGCATCTAGGAAGCATGAGGTTTCAGTTGGTTACACATGGGCATCAGAGAACGTATTTATTTCCCTGTTTACCTAAGAAGCTATAGGAGGTCCCTAGCTTAGTAGAACTATGTGATCTTCCTCTAAGAACTTCAACCTGACCGGTGCCTCTCAGTGAGTGATTTGTTGATCAGACGACCACATTGAGATATTTTCTTTCTTTTTTCTTTTTTTTTTTTATTATTATTTTCTTTATTAACATTTCAAATGCTATCCTGAAAGTTTTCTATACCCCTCCCCCCCACCTCTGCTCCTCTACCCACCCACTCCCACTACTTGGCCCAGGCCTTGCCTTGTGCTGGGTCATATAAAGTTTGCAAGACCAAGGGACCTTACAACATAAAGAAGTTATGATGAGGAACAATTTGAATCAAAGTTCAATAATTCAGTGAGCATTAATGGTGTCTGAAGACAGTAGCATGTTTATATTATCTATTTACCTATGCATCTATCTATGCATCTATGCATCTTTCTATGTATGTATGTATGTATGTATGTATGTATGTATGCATGTATGTATGTATGTATATATGTGTCTGTCTATCTATCTATCTATCTATCTATCTATCTATCTATCTATCTATCTATCTATCTACTTATTTGCCAAGCTAAGGATTGAGACCAGGCTTTGTATATACTGTGCAAACACTATACTGCTGAGACATTCATCCAGACTTTTTATTTTTATTATGAGATAAAGTCATATTAAATTTACTTGTGCTCCCTTTGTAGCCCAGGCTATCCTCAAATTTATGATCTGTCTGCCTCACACTCCCAATGGACTATGATTACAGGTGTGTGACACTCCATCTGATTTCTTATTTTAATGATGAGTTGATCATGAGAAATTTGAATAATTATATGAAAAATGTAATGTGTCATAAGATAAACACAAAGCAGAACATTGTAAACACGACACACCACCCATTACTCTTGGCATCTTGCATCCAGTTCACTTAGAAGACAGATAAGAATCATCACTTTAGAGAAAGAAGCTTGAAATCAGCCAAAAAAGCTTTCAGAACGTGTGTCTTTGCTGAGATTCAAGGACTTCTCTTATGCAGAATCCTTTCCTTCTTCTTTTATGAGTCTCTAGTGATCATCATCTCCATTTTTCCTACAGGCCACCAAAGATTTAAGGGAGCGATTTTGGGACAATGCTAACTTAGTTCATTTGCTTATTGAATAATGGGTATTCATCAAATTCCTGTTGTCTCTTATTGACTGGAAATATACTAACCAAAGGACATTATTTAAATATTGTTTTTAAGGAAATAGCTTTGCATAAAGGGACTATATTAACTAATAATTTGCATAATAAAGAAATGTTATTTTAACCATTATTAGAAAGATTTCTTAACTTGAATGGAATGAACAGACACTGTGGAACTGAGGTTTCATTAGAACAGAGCATGGTATGAAATGAGTAGCCAGTAATTATGTAATTCTCTCTGTCGCTCTCTCTCTCTGTCTCTCTGTCTCTCTCCCTCCCGAAAAACCCTTCCTTTTAAAGAACTTTTTAAGTGACAAGACTTGGCAGGTTTGAGAGTGACTAGTAACTAGGAAAATATTTTGATAATGTGTCTCTTTCTTTAATGACTTAAAACCAAAAGAGAAGAAATATGCAGTAGGTATTGCCATCTCCTCCACTTTCAAGCTTAATGAAAAGCCCTAGGAAGAGTAATATCCTTTCTCAGTTAGTTCAGTGAACACCCCCTGTCCTGGGCCAGTTTGACATCTTGTGTTCTACACTTTTAACCAGAAGATAAACTAAATGGTAGAGAAACTCAAGTGTTTCAGCACCAGTCCACACCACATCTTTCAGTACATACCAGTAGACAGACTTATCAGCAAAGAAAAGTAAAGCCTACTCCAAGAAACTCATAGGCAACAGCTTAGAAAGCATATTTGGAAGGCATTTTGATTAGCCTCAACAAAATTAGCAAAAAAAAAAAAACTAATTAAAACAACATAGAAACTAATTAATTTATAAGCTTTTTGAAGTACTAGATAATTGTTATCAGTGCCAATAGTACTGCAACAATTAGAATAACCCAAAGAAATCTTGACCGTTATTAATTGATGATTTATTTAATTGATTAAAAGAACAATGGGGGATGGGGAAGCTAGGGAGACAGCTCAGTTGCTAAAGAATCTGTCAGTCAAATGTAAAGACATGTTCAAGAGATTCTTGGTACCAATAGAAAAAGATGAGGATGGTGGCATGATTCTGAAACCCCATCTTGGGTGAAAGAGATAGACAGAGCAGCCTGACGTTAGTTGGTGAATAAGATTAGCTGAATTGATGAGCTTTAATTTCAAAGAGATATTCTTTCTCAAAAATTTAGATTGAGAGCAATAGAGGAAGACATATGATATATGCATTCCCATAAACACACACACTCACACACACTCACACACATTCACATACGCTCTCTCCCACACACTCACCCACACACAAACATACACACACACACAAACACACACACACACATCTGTATGGACACAAACATATATTATACGCTTACACGTAAAAAAGGAAATGAACACTGGGCATCGATTGTGGATTGAGAGCTCTCATAGACACTGAAACTAGTAAAGTTTATAGTATTACAGGTTTTATATCATATAAAAACTATAATTGGAAGGACAGAATGAAGCAGTAATGAGGACGGGCAGAGGAATCTCAAACGAAGCCTGCCCGAGCAACATGCATATAAACAAAGGGGTAGTAAAACAAAGCAAGCAGTAAGATAGAGCAGGAGAAGAAGAACAAGTCGATTTTCACGTGCAGGAGTCAGGAAAGCCTTCTGGTGGTACCACTTAAGTAGATGCTTAGCAGTACATTAAAACTGATAAGAGAAGATACTAAGAAAAGACAAGTGAACAAGTATGGGCTGTAAGAAAATAAAGAAAGAGTGGATGAAATCCCAAGCATTATGTGAGGAACGCACATACAGATTCTTACACAGACACAGAAGGGAAGGCAATGATTTATAATAAGTGCAAGTGGATCTTAGAGCAGAAAGCGAAACACTTGATGTTTATCTCTTTTTGGTAATGAGACAATGCATATAGGACAGTGGTTCACAACTTTCCTAATGCTGTTTCCCTTTAATACAGTTCTTCTTGTGGTGACCATTAGCCATAAAATTAGTCTCAATGTTAATTCATATCTATACTTTTTTGCTACTGTAAAAAAATCGTAATATAAATGTCTCTCTTTTCTGATGATCTTAGACAAACCTGTGAAAGGATCATTTGAACCTCCAAAGGAGTTAAGAACCATAGGATGAGAACCACTGGTATAGGGATTATTGTGACAAAATGCATCTTGTAACATAGCCCTCTTAGCTTTAGTAAAAGCATCATCCTAAAACTACCATCTGTGAGTCAGCACCATAGCTTACCTTTGTGGATTTAAATTTGTAACAACCATTGTTGTGGGTAATTTTCAGTAGCAATAGTTGCAACTTCCTGTGATAGATGGAAGGAGAAGAAAAGAGATGTGTTCACCTGGAGAGTATTATGGTAATTATTCATCTGACATGAGAGTAAGAAGAAAAAGAAGGTAGGGAAAAGATGATGGAACCTACGGAATGCGGCTCTCAGAAGAAATGAGATGAGTGCATTTCAGAGTACTAGAGTGAGAGGATGAAGGGACTGGGGATGACAGTTGGAAGATGACAGTTGGTAAGTGGATAGCAATGTGGTGGCCTTCTATTACACAAGGAGACAACAAAATAACATGCCACCAACACAAATGAAATGTGTATATCATGACACTGGGAAAGATGACATGGGTATGTGTGGAGGGTATAGAGAGCCAGGAACAAAGTTGAACCCAAAACTCTGACCAGTAGGTTAGGAAGAGAAGTTGTGGGTAATTTAGTGAAGAATTTAAGTTGAGAAGTGAAGTCCAGAAAAGATAAACCTGTTGATTGGGCAACAAGACAAAAATCTCTTGGAAGATAAAACGTTGGGAATTAACTCTCCATCCCTCAGCTATGAGAGTGAATGGCTGCCAGAGAAAACCTTAGTCAGGAGTTATAGTTTAATACTAAAGCAAAAGAAGGAAAATTTTTATTTAAAAAACAAAACAAAAAAACAAAACCAGAGACACATGTGTTTACAGATTGGAGAACTGTCTTGTAAGAGCCTAGGAGAAAACTTCATAAGATTGTGGGTGTAGGCACCACAGTGTGTGCAGGTAAGGGTACAACTAGGGTTTTGCACCCCTACTAGTGTGTAGAAAGCCTGCAAGGCATTGGGGGGATTCATGGTAAATAGGCTATTATAGGAAGAAAACTTAACACTCTAAGCAATAGTTTCATCTATTAACATCAGTGGGTGGAATATATGTGTCTCACCTTGTATCAGTTTGATGTGATTGTTTGGATCCAAAGCGAAGCTAACAAAGTTTGTTGTCAGAGTTACTGGTGTTTTTTGAGTTATCATTGCTTCAGAATAGAAAGAAACAATCATTAGAAGAAGAATTTTTTTACACTAATGTGTTAAAGCAATCACCCTAGTTTTTAAATCTGTAAAGAGTTCTAGCCAAACCTCTTTGTGAAATGTTTTGGAAGATGAGAAAAAGCTCTATAAAACCCCGGTTATGAGCTAATGCAACTTGCCATAATAACTGATTCCCTGGGGTTTCTGATAAACAAGCTTAGCCTCTATTAAGAAAATTATCAGGAGACAAAAAGATGTTTACTATGAATAAAGGAGACTGGAACTGGTAATTAATCCTTTCTTGCTGTTCAGTGTTGATTATATCCTCAGGAGCTTGCTACAAACTTGAGAACCAACAGTTCAAAATAGATTTTGGAAATTTCAAGAAGATCAAGTTAAAGCAGTGGGAATGATTGAAGAAACTGATCATTTTTATAAAAAAGAAATCGAAGTGTTAAGTTGAAAAAAGAGAAGTCTGAGGAGTTACAATTTTTGCTTTAATTTTATACTAAGACAAGTAGCTCTATCTGTCTGTCTGTCTGTCTGTCTACTTAAACAGTAGCTCATATATACCACCTAACTTCAAACCCATGCATCAGAAGATGGCCTGATTCTGAGTCTCCTTCCTCATGACCCAGCTGCTGAGACTGTAGAAATGTATCCATTGAGTACTGTTTAGTAGAGGCTGGTGTTTAAACCCAGAGTTATGCATATGTTAGCAGCAACATTCCCATCACGACTTGGCTTTTAAATTGTGATAAAAAATAAGACATCATTTAATCACCTGTTTAATATGGAAATTATGGAAGTATTGCTCCTGACATTAATTTTAAATATAATTGGCTTTCTCTTCCTTGTTCTGCATATAACGTTGGATCATTAACATCCAACTTTCAATATCCCCATCTGTGGGTAGTAATAATCATACTACCTCTGAGTACCTTGGAAGAATAAAGCATTTATGATATATCCGACTCAGTGCAAGACCTTTCTGCTAAACAGAGCTGGTACATGGCACAAGAGTTGGCCTTTCAAGACATATTCAAAAGTTGTCTCCACATGAAAGATAAGGAAAAGGTCTTCTTGCGAGGTGTCTTCCACTTTTTGAATAATCTTCACAAACTTTCTACCATAATAATATCACTATTTCCATTCTAAATAAAATTGGTCCCCAAACAAGGAATATACAATAAATTAAGTCAAACAATTAGAAGCAAATGGATAATGGGAATGATGGATTAAGAACAGTTAGCAGCATAGGTGAAGAAGTTTTAAGGGCAGAGAAATTTGGGAAAGTGCTATAAAGAGAAGAAGAAGGTCCTGAGAATAGATCTTCATATTCTGCATGTTTGCCAGAACCAAATTGGCTTTCAGAATCCAATACATTTATTTACATTGGTCCTATAGAAAAGATTCTTGATGCCTAAGAGTCAGGCTTCTGGGAGTCTATAAAATGGAATAGAACAGAACATGCCACTTTTATCTTTCTCTAGGACATTCATAGTTCTGAAACTAAGGAATAGAAACTAACACGTATTTTTTCTCCCTGTCAGTAATGAAACTCAATTTTACAAACCACTTCCTGTAAGAAAAGTTTAAAACATTCTTTATTTTTTTGGGTTTGGGGGATATCTTGTTCTTATGTAATTTGATTTGTTGGGCTCTGTTTGATAAAAAAGGAAAATGAGCCTTTATAGAACACTCAGATCATATTTATATATTATTTCTAGAAATACTGCTTTTAAAATTGTTCATGCAAAAGGTTCATTGTTCATTGTTATCAAAGCATTCCAGGCAATCAGAATAATTTTGGCTATCTTTTCTTACACAAAGTGAAACAGATAAGTCTTTTGTAACATTTGAGATTTCACTTGACATTAGTGAAAAGTGAAGAATGTAATTTAAGACATGTAAAGTGAGTGGAATTATTTCTTATTAGACTATTTACTTAAGAAACCCTCACCTACTAACCTCATGTTCATTCCCTTCTTTTCTTAACTGGTGAATTTGTTATAGAAGAGACCTATGAAAACTAGCCTTTTTTCTACTTAAATATTTTAAGGTGACATGTTGGCAATTACAGCTAATTAGCATCGCTGCAAGCTTTGTGTACTGTGTCATTTGGATTATTTAGCTTAGCTTGTGTGACTATAAAATAATGCGCGGTTTTTAAAGACAGAGAAGCATTCTCCAGGTTAGGTTTTTCAAACAGAAAGTTGAGTGTTACAAATTACACCTCCCACAGACCAGAATTCCTATCCATTGGTCAGGGGCAAATACCAAGGACTCTGTATGCTCAGTCACTCTGTGCCACTTCATCAAGTCGGAGCCAAAGGTAAGTTTTTACACATGCTTTCTTCTTTCTCCCCCTAGTAGAACAACTTTTAAAAAAATAATTCAACGTGCTTTATGGTCTCCTGTTGGCTTTGATCGATACAGTGGGTTTGTTTTAATTTTGCTTCTGACCGTACGTTGATATTATTCTTGGAAAATCCAAAATTGTGGATTAGCTTAGGAATTAATGACATTGGGCAAAATAGTTAATCTTAATAGTTTTAACAGATGTGAGTAAAATTATAGTGGTTTCCAATATATGCCTTAAATCAATACCCCTTACACTGATCACAGCCTTTGACAGCAGAAAGACAACATTGATTGATGTTGACTGAAATATTATGCAGAAGGAGAAAATAGTGGTCTTTTAGGTGTTTAAAATGTACTGATCATTATATGGCACTTTATATTTTGAATGTCCTTCTGTGATAGATATTTTAAAGTTTTAATTAAGTTGATGTTTTCAGGCTATTTTTATATGATGTAAAACAGAAAAAACTGAAAAATTCAACTATATTAAATACAAATGTAAATGCATGATCCAAGATATATATTTGTAGCAAAACATACATAGATACTCTTAACAACTTTACTTCACACAAGTTGCTTGTACTCATCCTGATAGCTTTTCTGGAAAGGCTAAATGCTATTGAACTCTCATATGCAGACATTTAAATTACAGAGAGAATATGAAGAGAGAAACAGTATTAGTTAAGTGCAAGTTTTCTTTGAATGATGGAATTTGTTAGAAATGTACAAGGAAATATTCTTTTCAGATATAGCAATGTTAATACTTAACACTGGAGTATGAAAATGTGGCTCATGGAGGATTTGTGAATTGTGCTGTCCTACTAAGCAAGACTGGTGGTTATTGCTCATGAGAATTCTAAATCCTCAACCTGTAATGCTCTGTCCAAAGGCAACTGAAATAGAGCCAAATTCATCCAGTGTGAATTTTACAAAGTATTTGGAGAAAGCTTGGGAGAGGAGTGTAAGGAACTCTTTGTCCTGCTCATGTTCTCAGAAGAGTCAAAGATCCTCTTGCGTGTATGAGCTTCACAAAAACATGTCTCAAGTAACTAATGGTGCATTTAAGTTTCAAAGTTATAAATCTCCTTCTACAAGTGTTCAGAGGCACTAACACCACAGATACTGTCCTTAAACTAGAAAATGATCCCCAGAACATAAGGTATTTTCATATTATACATTAAGCAAGACACTCTACTGCTTTGCATGGTGAACATTTGATTTTTGGTAAATATTCTTGATATTACCAATCTAAACACTCAAACATTAAGTATAAGAAGCTATTTTTTATTCTTAAGCTAAACTATAGTCAAAGGAATATGTACCCACAGAACTAAAATACTTGAAACAATTATTATAAGACTGTATTGGAACCATTCTACAGCCTCATATTATAATGAGAAACAAATTATGCTTGCTAAACAATTACAAAAGAAATACTGAGCCACTTGCATGTGTGTGCAAATCCCCTTCTAAAGGGAACTGGGCAAATATTGCCTCTCTGGCGTGTATCCTTGTTGCTTTCTGAGACTACATCTTGGTTATAGATAATTAAAATACTAAGAAATTAAAGTGACATTTTATACTCTGCTAGACCATTAGAAATTACTGCTAAAATGTTAATTTTGAAATATATCAAATTGTAGATGCATTCAGTTTTCCAGGTCAACAAAGGATTAATAGGAGGAATAGCCTTCATTAATTTGTTTTGGGAAGGAAAAACCTTAGGCTTAGGCACATAAGGAAGAGTTATGAGTGTCAGGAGCACCATTCATGACCTCTCAGTCTCCTCATCTACACAATGGCAAGATCATCAACCTCCATCTTCACCATCATCCTCATCACACATCTGCATCCCAAAGTCAGTGAGAGTTCTAGAGCTTCTTAAATGGTACAGAGAGCTCTGATGCTTAAAATCATCCACTAACAAAAGGCCTTGTGAATCTGTACATTGCAAACATTTCACATCCTAACGCTTTCCTCCCCATGAATGGCATGAGGCATCTTTCACTGTAGTTTGCATTATAAAAATATGAAGGTGTGTGTGAATGGAACATTTGGCTCCTTAAAATTACCAGTGTGCATGTGTTGTTTTTAACCTATGCCACAAAGAAAGAAACCAACTTGAGTGTCTTGATGCTGACATTGATCAATCATTGTTATTTAGTAAAAACTATTTGAAAGCTATTATCAGTTTTGTATTTTACATTTTCTGTTTAAGAAATCTTGAAAGATGGGAATGCTAGCAAGAATTGTCCTGGGAATCATCATCATTGATGCTGTATTGGCTGCACCAACTACAGAGCTCTTTAACTATGACTCAGAAGTGTATGATGCCATCTTGGAGGACACGGGGACATTTTATAACTATGAACACATTCCTGACAACCAAGTAGAGGTAATGACATCTCATACTTGAGGCTTTTAAATACATTGAATGATCATTGATTAGAGCTGTATTTTACTGTCAAATATGACATTTTTGATTTTTAAAATTTATTTATTTAATCACTTACTTTTTGGCAATAGGCTTTGCTTATAAACATAGGTTGTACCTCAATTTCCTATATATATTTAGATACAACATGTGCAACTTTTTCAATGTGAATGCTCGAACAGTCTTTTGGCTTCTAATACCAACAAGATAGCATTTTTAGTGTGTTTGTGTGTGTATGTGTGTGTGTGTGTGTGTGTGTGTGTGTATGTGTGTGTGCGTGTGTGTGTTTTGAAAAGAAAATTTGAGAAATTTGAAATTTGGTTGTCTATTTCCACCATGTGGGTTGTAGTTACCAAAGTCAGGTAACCAATGGCCTTCCTATGTCTAGCCATCTCACTAGCCCAAAAAGTAACATCTTCTATTAATTACCACAGGTACATTTTGAAAAAGTAATTAGCAATGCTGGAGAGAATATGAAGAAAAATATTTGAGGTAGAAAGAGACAATAAGAAAAACAAAAGCAGGCAAAAAAAAGAGCATTCTTGTTTGGAACTCTGCTGTGTACCAGAAGGGAATGTGCATTTCTGAATGGTTAATTTCTCTCCCCAGCAGTAAAAGAGGCATTGGCAAGGTTCCAGTCCTTTACATAAATCTAAGATGACATGTTTGTAATTAAATGCTGGCCTTCCTTACCTTCTCACATAACTAAAGGATACAGGCTAATTCTCATGAGCCAGAAAGCAAACAGACCTTGAAGCATGATTAATACACAACATTGGCAAAAATATGTAGATATAAATAAATAAGGGAGAAAATCAGATTAGTCTTAAAGGATCATTGTAAATTCTGAACTCTGTTTCAAGTATAAATCTTTGAATTGCTACTTTTTATGGCCTTGACTACAAAATATCTCGACAAGATGATACATTTAACTTGTATAAAACTTAAGATGTCAGAATGTCTGATAAAACTCATGTTGTGCTATGAAATAAAAACCAGAGCTCAAAACAAAATATTCACACTTCTCCCCTTTACTCTTAAGCCTGACTCTCTCCCCATATTGTAATTTCAACTCTCTTCTGTTTTTAATAAAGTTTTAGTCTCTTAGCAGTTATTGGCCAAGATAAACATTTTAGCTCAGATATATTTGATTCATTCCATATTTTAATATAGAAAAATAAAGAAGCCAGGGACTAATGATTATGATTATCACCAAAGAATTCTGTTTATTTCCAAGAAGTAAAATAAGAGCTTAGTCCATTTCTTTCAGAAGACCCCAATGCACAGTTTAAGAAACATTTAGTTCTGAGTCTTTCAGGTAAGACAGTGAATATTTTTTTCTTGAGATGACATCCTCTACATAAAATTTAAAGCCAGTCATCTCTGTTATGATCCTGTACATTGTCCCAACTCCCCCCAGATATTCTTGGAAGTAAGTGGAATATCTCGTGCCGCCAAGTAGTTTAAGAATATGTCTGTATAAAGATGATTTGCATGCAATCTTCTCTCAATGAACAAACTCCCCTGTGCTCATCATATAGGAAATGCCCCAGCTCTTGCTTCGTGCTAATATCTGTCATTTGTGACAGAACTTTATTTTAAAGCAGAACTCATGCTCACTTTATTCCTTGAATAAATTCTGAAAAGCTAGTACTATTTTCATTGAACAGATGTAACTAAAGTCAAAGCTTTTATATAACTTGCCTAAGATTTAATGGCAAGTCTACATCTACAAACAACATCATCTTAAAACTACAACCACAAATTCTATCTGAGTACTAAGAGTTTGTATATTTCTCTCCTTGCTTCCTACACTTTTCCAAAATGTCTGTTTAACTTGATATTTTTTAATTTATTTATTAGATATTTTCTTTATTTACATTTCAAATGCTATCCCGAAAGTTCCCTATACCCTCCCCCCCCGCCCTGCTCCCCTACCCACCCACTCCCACTTCTTGGCCCTGGCATTCCCCTGTACTGGGGCATATAAAATTTGCAAGACCTAGGGGCCTCTCTTCTCAATGATGGCCCACTAGGCCATCTTCTGCTACATATGCAGCTAGAGACATGAGCCCTGGGGGTACTAAATTCCAGATGCTCCAACACCTATAATAGTACATGAAAAGGAGTTACCTATGTTGGTGTAAATATGAAGTAGAAGGAAGCTTTGCAGATAGCATTGGCTATAAGCTAATTTTTCTACAAAACAATATCTCAGGACTATAAGGAATGGCTGGACATAAATATACTACAATGTATGTTTCAGTTCTTAATAACAGCCTAAACACATAAACATATGCTTATACTTACATGTGATATCATATTATATATATATATATATATATATATCATATAGTTACCATATATCTTCTGTATTTATTTCTTAGGAGAAAAGGTTTTTGTACTTGCCTGGATGATTCATCAAAAAGCATACCTTTAAAACTGGTAGTCTTTGTGTGGTTTAACAATTTCTGATGGCCATGGTTATTAGATGTTTTCTGTTTCCAGGGTTTAGGCATTAGGTTGTGGGTAGTGCATCTCTCTTATAGTAAAGGGGACTCCAAACGGTCTTAAAGAGACTGCTGGACCACCTGTGAGTGCTATCATGGTCTAGGAATATATCCTGTGACAACTGGTGCTGGTGGCATTTTCATTCTTCCTCTGCAGTCTATACGGCTTCAACCAAATAGATTACTTAGTCCTATGTATTTAACTTTTTTAAATTGACCTGCATGGACCCCAGGTCTTCAAAAAGCAGAAGCATTGTACTAGAGAATTCAAGAGAGGTTGTTACTATAGTTGCTGTGAAATGGGGTAGAGAGTGTGTTAATGATGACATATGATGTTCTTATAAAGATATAAATCTTCATGGGTTATTCGTAGGAAGACAGTCTTTTCTGTCTCAGTTATAGGCATTCTAACCTTTTTAAAAATTACTTTTATTTTTTTACAGTCCAGTTGTTCCCCCCACTCCCAGTCAGACTTCCCACAGTTCCACATCCCATTCCTTTTTTCCCTTTCTCCAAGAGGATGTCCCCACCCCGCAACCAACCTCTACAGGCCTCCCCACCCCCTGGTGCCTCAAGTCTCCCCATAGTTTGGTGCATCTTCTCTCACTGAGGCCAGACCAGTGCTCTGCTTTATATGTGTCGGGGGACTTGTACCTGCAACTGTATGCTGCCTGGTTGGTGGCTCAGTGTCTGAGAAATCTCAGGTGTCCAGGTTAGTTGAGACTGTTGGTCTTCCTATGGGGTCACCCTCCTCATCAGCTTCTTCCAGCCTTTCCCTAATTAAGCCACAGGGGTCCCTAACTTCAGTTCACTGGTTGCATATAAGTATCTTCATCTGTCTTAGTCAGTTGCTTGTTGGGCCTCTCAGAGGACAGCCATGCTAGACTCCTGTCTGTAAGCACACCGTAGCATTGATAATAGTGTCAGGCCTTGGAGCTTCCACTTGATATCGATCCCAAATTGGAGCAGTCACTGGACTTCCTTTCCCTCAGTCTCTTCTCCATACTGTCCCCTGTAGTTCTTTTAGACAGGAAAAAATCTGGGTCAGAGTTTTTGACTGTAGGATGGCAACCCCATCCCTCCACTTGATGCCCTAACTTCATACTGGAGGTGGACTCTAAAAGATCCTTCCTTTCTCCACTGTTGAACATTTGATCTAAGGTCCCTCCCTTTGAGTCCTGAGACTTTCTTACCTCTCAGGTCTCTGGAACATTCTAGAGGATCCCCTCATCTCTCATTCCCTGAATTTGCATGTTTCAATTCATTTTGCTATCCCCCAGGGCTTCTCTCTTACCCCACACCCCAGTACATGATCTTGGCCCCCCTTTTCCCCTCCCCCTCCTCTCTCCCACTCAGGTCCCTCCCTTCCTCTGCCACCCATGATTGCTTTCTTCTTCCTCCCAAGTGGGATTGAAGCATCCTCGTTTGGGCCTTTCTGTTTGTTAACCTTATTGAGTTCTATGTATTTTATCCAGGGTATTCTGTACAATTTTTGCTAATATCAACTTTTTAGTGAGTTCAAATCATGCATGTCCATTTGGGCCTGAGTTACCTCACTCAGCATATTTTCTAGTTCCATCCATTTGTTTGCAAAACTCATGATGTCTTCAGTCTTAAAAACTGGATGGCATTCCACTGTGTAAATGAACCACATTTTCTGTACCCATTTTTCCATTGTGGAACATCTGGGTTTCCAGCTTCTGGCTATCACAGATAAGGCTGCCATGAACACAGTGGAGCACATGCCCCTGTGGTATGATGGGGCATCTTTTGGATATATGCCCAAAAGCGGTATAACTGGATCTTCAAGTAGATCTATTTCCAGTTTTCTGAGGAATCTCCAGATTGATTTCCAGAGTGGTTGCACCAGTTAGCAATCCCACCAGCAATGGAGGAGAGTTCCTCTTTCTCCACATCCTTGCCAACATGTGCTGTCACCAGAGTTTTTGATCTTAGTCATTCTAATTGGTGTGACTTTGCTCCTTTGTTAAACTATATACCATTCAAATGAGTGCTCCTGTTCGTCTGTTTTGCCTGCTTATAATTCTGAAACTAGTTTTTTTTTTTTTTGTCTTCTTCTTCCTTAGTTTCTTGTAACTTCCTCTATCTTTATTTTCCAGTTGCCCCAAGTCCTTGTGTAGATTATTTGAAGCATCATTATACATTTCCTTTAAATTGCTTTTTATTAATGTCTGAAATGTGTAATCATTAGTAAATACTAAGAACAACAAAAACAACAACAATAACAGCAACAGCAACAACAACAACAACAACAACAGAAAAACAACAATGAAAAAGAAATGTAGGAAAAATTTCCTTCATGGGAATGATTTTTTTTCTCCTTAAGTGCTGAGGGCAATCTTACTTGTCATGAATTTTTAAATGTGTATTTTGTTTAATGAACATTGCATGTTTATTTAGTGAATGCATTTAATACGATCAGCCCACTCAGTATGTTTAAATATAAATTACACATTGTTAATATTATTATTATTATAAAATGACAGTAACTTTTCAAGACATAACTCATTTAGTGGTAACAATGGCACTGTCTGGTGTCTTTGTAAATACCTTCAAAGTTTGGCCTAAACAAATACAGCTTCTCACTGTATCTGCTCTTTGTCTTCAGTGTGTTAGGTTGTTTTGGTCAGACTCTGAAGAAATCTACCCTGATACAGATATGCAGTACAAAGGGCAAGATTTTTAGTATCTGTTTAAAAGAGCTATGAAGATTATTTATTGCTCGTCTAGAGCTTCACAGCATGTCTCACTGCAGATATTAATTTTGTTGTAGGATCTGAAACCTCATCAGACTTCCCTTACTCCTTACTATGAGAGCCATTGTTTGTCTTGCACTTGGATGAGTGACTTACTCGCGCATGGTTTGTTTCCGCCACACATTGTCCTTTTGAAAAGCACTGGTCCGTGAAGTCAGGTGGATCTTTCAAATGTTCATTTTTCCCATTATATACATACAAAACACAGTTGATAGCATTACTAAGCAACTCAGAAAAGTCATTAAAACGTGGACAAGCAATGCACAAAAGGAAAAATATATACCTGGATGATTTTGTTCTCACAAAAGCTGTTTCAATTTTTAAATAAATTAAATCTGAGAATGACATTTAGAGATGACAAAGCAGTTAGATTCTTTGAAGAAGTGAAGTTATCTCATTGATGCTGTGGGGATGGGGAAGGCCATGAAAGCAACTGCGTTTGCTAATAATGAAAGAGAGACTTTTCTTCTCTGTCATTAGAATAGTGTGTCACTCAATGATCTAAGGACAGATGCTTACGTGCTGGAACCCCAAATGCAGCCTTTAGAAGAGTCAAAGTAATTACGGGTTCTTTATAGAGATGAAATTTCATTTTAGATAGCAGAAAATACATTAGATTGTCAAAAATGAAAATAGATCACAGCCTTTCTTTTTATCTAATCTACTTTAATTTAAATACAATGACATCATTTCCCTCTTCCCCATCCTTTCTCCAACCACTGCAGAGTTGTTGTTTCCCAGTATCTCCTCAAATTACACTTTTTCTTCTATTGTTGTGGTTACAGACAGATACACAAATATGTAAATGCGACCTGCCAAGTCCATTTTGTTGTTGTTGTGTGAACATAGTTTCTGTGAATATAATTTTAGGGCTGATCACTTCATATTAGATAATGAATTAGGTGACTCAACTTTAGAAAGGGTGAATTTCAATCGTCTCAGCTTAAGTGCCTGTAGCTCTTCGTCTAGGGATATTTTGTATTAAAATATTTTTAATCTTTTCTGAGAAAAATGCATAAATTCTTCTTCTTCTTCTTCTTCTTCTTCTTCTTCTTATTATTATTATTATTATTATTATTATTATTATTCATTTCTTTGGGTAACGGAATACATTCTGTGATTTAACCTTAATGTGTCATCACTACCGCCACATTCGGGCCAAGTTTACAGTGCACATGAACATTTCAAGCATGAGGATTCAGCATGCAATGTGTTTCTATTAAAAGAGGGATTCTAACACATCAACCTGGGTTAAACATTCTTTTGCAGGTTCCATGAAAAACACAAGTGAACCTGCCTCCTCCCTGAAGTGCCTCTAGTTGAAGGGGCAGGAGAGAGTTTTACTGATGAGCGCTCAGTGGTTAATCTGATCAACTTTCTTCAAATTTGTTTTATGGAGAGTTTTGAATAATCTAATTCTTATTTTTAAGACGTAGCCAAATTGTAGAAATGAAACTCTAAGAAATATCATAATCCTGGCATCTCCATGGGAAAATATATTGATAAACATTGTCAATCATTTCCTTGTGTTTGTCTCATATTTTTATGAGGTTATACACATAAATTAATTCAGATTACCCTTGAAAATAAGATATTATTATGTTCACATAATAGTAGTAACTGAAGACGAGAGTTTTGCCCAAAGTTATTTACCTAGTAAGTTTCAGAGTGACACTTAAGCTGGATTCTTTCCTTGCCCAGGCAAGAATACATTGGCAGTAACTACCACTGTTACCTTTTAGCTTGATCGCCAATCTTGAGTTCTTTTAACTATGCCCAAATAATGCTTTATTTTCTATGAAATTAAGTCATTAAAAAAAAAACAGCTTTCAAGTGATTATAATTGGCACAGTATCATAATGTGTGTCTTAGCTGTCAATGTTGCTAAAAGCACAGCAGAGGAGGAGAAAATGTACCTTTCTGACTTGAAATCAGCTCACGGAAATGCAAGGAAGGGCTGGCCACACACTTCTGTCTGACTTGTTCCAAGGTACATAGAGGAAGTGCAGCTTTTACTGTCAGGTGTTCAGACTCACTAGTTTTAAATAATTAACATAGATTACTTCAATAAATTTGAGCACAATGCTCAGGTTCAAAGTAGAATTCCATAGTGCCAAACTTATCTGCATGCCAGAGTATCAAATTCATCTGAATACATCATTAACAGCCCAGGCTGAAAGCTCAGGGCCTTTTAACACCAAGGAATTCAGTTGTTGACATAACAGTTATTGAGTCCTGACAAAAGTTATTTGCTCAACTAGGAGATATATTTTGGGAGACAGGTAAATTCAGGGATCCATTTTCATCAGTATAAACTTTAATGCTTGAATAAATCAGCAAGTGACATTTATTTCTAAACACTTTTCCTAAGACTGAGCAGAAGGGAAATCTGTTAAGTAAATTTAATCTGCTGAAGACCAAGACTTACTGGTTAGGAACTGGTTGATGAAGTGGTAAGGCAGGGTCAATAACTACATGGTTAAATGGTTTTGTTTTTAAATCTAGTATCCCCAGGGAGGGTAGACAGAAAATGTATACTTTAAAGGTGGCAGGAGATGCAATCCTCTATAAACCCATTTCTGTACCAGGAGGCATTCTGTCACCATGTGCAATAATGGCAGTCAGATTGCCTAGGAATCGGGTGTGTGATTGTAGTACCAATTTTATGACCTTAGTCAAGTCTTTACACCCATCTCAGTTTCTGCTCCTCATATATCTTGTGATGACTGGGGTTTAAGGGAGAGTCTTGGACATAAAGATCATCTAATAAATGCAGCTATTATTCAAAGAAAATCTAATGAAGCTTCTAAGAACAAGGTCATGGTCATGACAAATTCCTCACAGGAAGGATGGGCCTTGAGTAACAGGGAGTGCTTAACTCCACTGTGCTTAGATTTATATCTGAGCAGATATTGACTAGGCCATCTCTTTCTGTTCCTTGAGACTTAAGAGTATAGTAGTCTTATAAATATACAATTTAAATACTCCAGAGGAAAGGAAACTATATTGGTGTGTTGCAGTGGTGAAACACAAATTTTTATGATTCTACGCACAAAATGCACATGCTGATAGATTTCCCATTCATTTATGATCGTCATGAATCTGATCAGTATCTCAGGTCATTTACATAAATAAATGTAATGAAAGATGTCTCAGGTCATTTACATAAATAAATGTAATGAAAGATGTCTCAGGTCATTTACATAAATAAATGTAATGAAAGATGTCTCCGCAGCTTAAGAGTGTATATTCTTCTTGCAGTAGCACTGAGTTCAGTTCCCAGAACCCACTTCAGGACCTCACAGCCACCTATAACTCCAGCTTCAGAGGTATGTGATGTGTCTGGTTTCCTGAGGCACCAGAACTCATATGAAAAGATCCACACAAAGATACACACTGAAACAAAGATAGGAAAGACCTGTGTGCCTCCAAGGAATCATAAACGGCGGCCAAGTTTCTAGTAACCTCATTCAAGGTCACTGTAATGAACTTTGGAGAAACTCATATCCCAGGTAAAGCAATGTCCCCTCTTTCCCTTCTTCATGGCACACGGTGTGGCAGTCTCAAGCATCAGCATTTGCTTGAAGTTCATTTTACTTCCTGCAGATTCATTGAATTTACATTCCCATTTTTCCACCCCAAACCCTGTATATATTATACTTGATGCTGCACCAAGTTTGTGTTCTATCAAATGAGAAACTCTTGGATAACAAGAAGCCCTTTTCTAATAGGCTCTCAAGGATGAATATGGGTGAAGAACACGCCCAGTTCCCTCTCCCTTGCATCCTTCCATGAAACGTATGTAGTGCGGCTTCAGGGAGAATTTTCCAGTGACTCACACTTCCTCTAGTTTTAGTTGAGGAACCAACCATAGCATATTCTTCAATGGAAGCTGCTATAGGTATTCCATAAAAATTTTGTTGAGTAATGAAAACCAAACTCTCTCCCTCAGCCTTTCAACTGCCCAGGATTGAATGAGCCTTTCTGTTTGCTATACCCTGTTCCATACAAGAAAATGCTTCCCTAGTTCAGGAATTCTCTGGCTTGGTTAGACATTTGAGATTCTGTCTCTGTCTCTGTCTCTGTCTGTCTGTCTGTCTGTCTCTGTCTGTCTCTGTCTGTCTGTCTGTCTCTTTCTGTGTGTGTGTGTATGTGTGTGTGTGTGTGTGTGTGTGTGTGAGAGAGAGA
>NC_034598.1:77392636-77402936 GCF_900095145.1 Mus pahari | reverse complement strand
AGAGAGAGAGAGAGAGAGAGAGAGAGAGAGAGAGAGAGAGAGGACTGACTGGGGTATCAACTCTGACTATCTGCTTCTTCGGTTGGGACAGGGTCTCCTGTCTGTTTTTGCTTTCTCTACAGCAGATATGGGCTTAGCTGGTTCCAGGACATCTCGTAGTCTAAGCTGTAAGATTAGAGATGCTCCTAAATGTTTAGTTTTTATTGGGCTTTTGAAATTCAAACACGGATATCCGACTTGTATAGTACGTGCTTTACTACGAACCCATCTGATCAGACCTGAGTTACTTTTATAGGTTTAAAATTGTCCAGCTTCATAGACACACTCACAATCCTGAAATCAGTGTGTTGGCAAATGTATTCAGGTTACACATTGAGGTACTGTCCCCCAAGGCCATTTATTACTGTTTTTTTCCAAGGCCACTTTCATTGTATTTTAAAATTATTTTCATATATAATCATTTTCTCCTTTGAGAGTGTAAATAGACTATAATCATATCCATCCCTTATTTTCCTCCCTCAAGCTCCACCTCTATCCTTCCTCCAAACACATCTTCTTCCCTCCCTTTTTGTCTTCGTTTGGATAATAACTATATCTGATCTGTGATGCCCGTATCTATGACCACACCCTCAAAGAAAAATGATTCCCCTCTCCCAGCAGCTGGCAACTGTTCACAGCTGCCTAGAAAATGGTAGAGGTCAGAGGTCAGTCACGTGTGTTGGGAAACACAACTTGGGCAAGGTATGAAAGGTGGCCGCCATATCATGTCCAGAAGACAGCGTATCACAACACTCCCATCCTCTAGATCTTTCCACTCCCTCACAGTGTTTCCTGAACCTTAACCAAAGGGCAGTGATAAACAAAACTCATTTATAACTGAGCACTCAGTCTCCTGTTCTAAGTACATTGACCATATATGCATCTTTCTATTACCTGCTGCCCACCATAAAGAAAGCTTTTCTGATGAACTTCAACAGGATCCCACATCTGTTATAAATGTAAATATTTAGAAGGTATATTGACAGCATGATTACTTAGGTAAATAAAAAAATAAAGCAAATTTTACTCTAAGCTTTGTGACCTGCTTGGCACAGCCTTTCAGAAGAATTAACATACCAAATCAGGAGACTTCTTGTGGAGCATTCTTCAACAAGAATACTGTTGGTTACCTCATAGTTGGTCTGCCACTCCTGCACCAAAGAGCACATTTTTCCTGGCAGGTTTGATGTTGTGGCCTACTGGATCCCGGACAAGGTGAAATCCCAGTGGTCTTTCCCCCTCAGCAGCCTACTTAGCAGCTTTCTGTGCAATGAAAACTAGCCAGGAGGGAGGACATTTGTTTTCCAAACTGTCTTGACAGAGAATGGGGCAGGGAGGATATGTTTCGTCCTCAGCAAGTCAGCAAGCAGGACTTCCTGTGCAGCTTTGGTGGGAAACTAAGGGCCATAGCAATGGCTTCGGTTGTTTTGCAGACCTCTGGGGTCTTACTTGTGCAGATAGGCTATGCTTTGCACTGTGATTTTAATTTAATGACCCATGTCGCCTGGAAGTGCTGTGTCCACTAATGTAGGACACCTCCACTCAAGCACTTCTTTTTAAAATCTGGTATTCTGAAATGAATTTACTAACTAGTGGGCTTTCATAAGGCTCATCTTACATCCCTGGTCTGCATTAGCCCACCTACTAACTCTTTGTCTTCCTATCTCTCTACCTCACCCCTACTGAATTCTTTAAGCCCCAGTTTTATATCACAGGTAATATATTGTCCCTACAAATATATTTACATTGGCTCCTGTGGTAGGACATTTCATTATGGCTTTACCCGTCCCTTTGACACTTTCATGTCCTCCTTGCCTCTTCAGTTCTCCTAGTATTGTGTTGTAGAAGGCAGAGCAAGACTTTCTTCTATTTTCTTATTCTTTCTTATTTTCTATTTGCTTATTGTTTCACCTTTTTATTCTATTTTCTTTTTTAATTTTCTCATGCATTACATCCCGACCCCAGTTTCCCCTTCTTCCATTCCTTTCAGTACCTCTGTCCATATTGAAGTTGTATGTTTATTTTCTTTCTTTCTTCTTTTGATAATGCTTTAAAAGAAAGATGTCCATATTGGAGGGACTCTATCCAGGAAAACAACCTAGGAGAAATGTGTCTTCAGTTTCACAGAACCTTCATTTTTCATATTATTCCCCCATAATTAAACCAAATAAATCACATAGTTGTACAAATATTAATATAATTGCACAGATCAGTCGGATATGGTTTCTCCAGATAAACCTATACTGGGTCAAAATAATTTTAGCAAAAAGATTATCATTTACAATAGCACAACATACTTTTATAAGGAGGTTCTTATAGAGAGAAACAGTATGGCCAATGACCAGAACTGCAAACCTTGAATATTTTATAAGATTATTCATATCCACGTGAATGATTTGTACAAATCTCCACACTCTTTGATATTAAAAAATATGGAAATGTATTTAGTTTGTTGAGAAGTTTCCTTCAGGGTGCAGACACTTAGAAACTCACATTAGCATCTCATCGGTTCATTGCCCTGAGACAGCAGTGTATGCTAAGATGACCACCTAGCATCCCAGCTGTGCAGGGTACTGACAGCAAACAACTCTGGTGATATCCTCATTTACTTGGGAGTTTCCTCTCTCATCTCCCATGGCAATAGCTGTTGAGTTCTCCCAAACCCATGATATTGTGTCTCAGCTATGACATTTCTGGAATCTCCTCTTTTGTAGAAGTAAAATATACACCTAAACACAGTCTACTATGACAAATATTGTAGTTCAAGATTAGGAAACAAGGTATTAGGGAGATAAAAGTTCCTGCAAATCCAAAATTAAACAAATAAACAAAAATGATATAATTTGTGTTGCTGTCTGGCACTGGGTTATTATCTTCATGTGCAGTAATTATGTTTTAGAATATTTGTAAAGCTTGGAGAGATATAATGCACAAATTGTAAAGTAAAGTCACGGAAAGCAAATCAGAATAAAGTATAAAGGAAAAAGAATAGAGAACAAATATGAAATAATCAATAAATATTTACATGAAAGACTCAATTGTACTTTCCTAAGAGCGAAACCAATTATAGCTGAAGAGTGTTTGGGAGGTTCTGTGCTTGGGTCCACAGTTAAGTTTCTGAAGCATAAGGAGAAAAAGTCCTTCATTCTGACAGAAAGGTGTTCACAATTCCCTGGCCTTGCTTTTTAAAATGAATTGCTTCTAACTTCATATTGCAGTTTGAAGATTGTTAAAATAAAGGGAAAATATGAGAGCCCAAACAACTTTTATTTAGTCGACAGAATAAATGTGTCTACCATGCAGAGGACTCTCCAGGCACAGCATAATGGGGTTAGAGATCTGCAGTTTTGCTGAAATGAGGACTCACTGCCTCTCCTTGCCTTCAGGGTTGCTCTTTTTATTTGCAAGCAAGCATGAACAAGCATCAAAAGCTGTTTGGCCTCATTACATTGAATGACAAAGGAGACCTTACAATTTTACATCAGATCAGTGGAAAAACAATTATCTAGGGAGAAAAAAAAAAAAAAAGATGTGCAAACATTTTCCTACAGAGTTGAAGATTCAGGCAATGTGTCCGGAATGTGTTCCTCCCTTCAGGAGACCCCTCCGTTCCATGAAACATCTGTCTCAATTTCCTCTCTTCCTGTAGCCCACTTTTAGTCTCTGCAAAGCCATTCCACCGAAGCTGCCTCACTATGACCGCACTGATGGGAACCATGTGTCTTTTTGTAGATGTACCCCAGCATCTCAGCTGGGGATTTCTGGCTTTGAGCATCTCTGGATGCCTCTTGCAACATCAAGCAATCTACTCTTAGATTCATGTTTGAAAGCAGGCATCCACACATTCACAAGTCTTTGCACAAAAACCTTAGGGTCATGTGCATATATGAATTAAATGCATCTTGGACAAGGATGTTTAAAGAATATATTCCATAAATCTTATAAATTGCTTATGCTGCAGCCTACAAGTACAAAGATAGAGGTATAATTCAATTACTATATAATAGGCCTGGGTATTAAATCAACCAATGGGCACACATGTAGGGTAGGAAGGGGCTAAATAGAGAACCTAGGAAAACATTCCTTAAATTTATATTATTTTTATTAGTAATGAAATGTATTCAAGTCTATTAAAAGTGTAAAATATTTCTCTTTAAAAATCACATGGCTACTATAAGATAAGCAGTAAATAACTAATCTAATTTATATCCCTGTTTTTGAAATTTCCATCCAGGTAGTAAGTAACTTAGAAGTAATTTGTGTGGTTTTGCTTTCTTTAATGAGAGCAGATTAATGCAGATGGGTGCACGCTGGTGTGATCAATCAAGAATGTGAGATTTCTGGTGATATCATGGGAACAGCAGACAAGAGGAGTGGAGTCAGGGTGTTGCTGCTCCATATGTCTTTATCAGATCTCCATCTGAGGCCTACAAGGTCACAGAGAAGAACACACTAATAAAGAAATAGTGCCATTTTTAAAAATCCCCCTACGGGCCAGCAGATGCCGTGGGCCCCAGCCTCTGGCCAGCAGAGGTGGGGCAAAGACAACACATACACCAAGGCAGGGTGCAAGCAGCTTCCGCTTCAGCTTCCTCTTTATTCCTTGCTTTGTTCTTGGGGATAGCCCAATTTATCCGCATCCATCCACTGAACTCGTCTCTCACCACTCTTCATCATCCAATCAGCATTCAGCACGCTCTGTACATGAGCCATGCACAAAGACAGGGTGCGTGTTGATAGGCCAGTGACTCAATATCATGCTGTATGACTCTATGCGTCAGGCGGGCAGCGCATGATCATTCAAATGCACATGTTCAGGTTCTTGGTAAACAAGCAGGGATCACGGGGCTTGGCAATGAGCCAGGGCGCCATCTTGGCCCATGCGGCTGCACCTGCTTCCCACAAAATAGAAAGGAATAAATCCTAGCACAAGGGGAGGGAACTGAAAACAAGGGATTTCTAAAGCTCTTATAAACAATAACCCATACCAGAAAAGATGTAAGGCAAAAAGAAAGGGAAAATTGAGAAAGTATTCAGAAAATATATCAGGGTTTTTTTTTTTAACATTTTAAATGACTCCTATTGCCAGAGTTCTTAAAGATGACAATTTTAATATAATCAGATGTTGTTGCAGTATGTTGTGTCCATGTGGAAATGTCTATAACAAAAGGCATCCATTATCAATTACATAGTTTTCACGTCACTATATGTTTTGCCAAAGTTGGAAGATTAATTTCCAATAAAAGGCCATTGAGGGTACTATAAAATAGGAAGAGAAGATTTGATTTTCAGAAGTAAAAATCTAAAGGAAGAAAATATTAGTATCTCAATAATTATCATCAAGGGATGATGAGAGTGAACTGGGCTCAGGTGTGAAGGGGAACTTTTGAATTTTGTTTTGCATAAGTTTGATTAAAGTGAATCTAACAACTATGTTTTTAAGCTGTATCATTAAAAAAATAAGAGAGAGATTTTTTAGACCTGCCAAGTGAAAGAACTGTTTGAAGCTCAAAGAAATAGCAACAAAAGGGGGTCCTTGAAACCAGTTCCTAAGATTTGAGAAACGATTTTAGAAAATAGTAATTATATTTCTGAGAAACATTGGTGGGGTGAGGCCCACTGTGTTGATTGTAAGAACAGTAGTGACATCTTGTGGCACAGACAGACACATTTTACATTTGTTCCATGGGCATGGAGGGTGATTGAGGTTACCTTAAAATTCTGTATGTTTTCAGACCGAGAAAGTGTCCGAGAGGCTTTCTGGGAGCAGAGAGCTCCTGACCCCAGGCCCACAGCTAGAGGACAACCAAGATGAGGACAAAGACGAAGAATCTACTCCCAGGCTGATCGATGGTTCTTCCCCACAGGAACCAGAATTCCCAGGGCTTCTGGGTCCACACACCAACGAAGGTCAGATAAGTTAATTCTGAATTGTAACCAAATACACTTTGTCACCTCTCAAATCTATCAAGTTTTAAGTCATTCCTCAAAGAGTCTGCCTTGCATTGCAAAAGAAGTCATGAACTTTAAGGGAGAACTTAAGCAGTCATGTTGTCCACCAGTCTTGTAAATATTTATGCTTTTATCCATAGGTTGTTGCTGTTCCCAGCCTTGGTCTGAGTAGTGTCTTATTAGAGTCTACTTCTGAGAGTAGACTCATTTTGTGCAGAATGCTGATCACCTGCGAGTGCTCAGCCATTGATGGGACATCTACACTAATGCTCACCACACCCAAGGACTCAGAAAATATCTTGAAATAGGGAACTCAAAACCATAGGTCCAGGAGGATGGGAAGTATGTTGCACTGCAAACTCACAACCATTCTTGTTACTAACACTAGATCAAGACAGTTAAAATTCCAGCATGGATGACAAGATCTCCAAAAACCCCACATCTACTAGTGAGGGAGCAATTAGCTTCCCAGTCCCCCAAGGGATAAATTTGCAACCGTGTATACATGGGCAGTAATAACACAAATCAGTGGGTCAAAATAAAAATAAATGAGGGCATATGAAGCTTGGGGACAGATGAGATGAAAGATACTGAGGGAGTTATAGAGAGTAAGTGGTGTGCATGGTGAGGATACTGTATAAGTCTATGAAACCTTCAAAGAAGAAACAAACTTAAAATTAAAATTAAACAAACTTGCCAATTTTCAACTCCACTCCAAAAGAGAAGTGAATGAGCCAAAGACAAAAAAATCAAGAATGTTTGAATACACTTTGAGTCATGGAGTTACTCATGCATGTTGTACTCAGACATAAGATAGATTTTATTAAAAGGCATCTTTGTTCTGCTGGAAAGAATCAAATAACCAAAGACTCAGGATGGAATTATTTGCCTGGCATCATTACTTGAAATCATTCTGGGCCATGTATTTCCAGGGCCCAGCACTGGATGAACTGATGGAAAGTCATCCTCTGAGATCAATCAGCACAGTTCAAATGTGTAAGACATAATGGATGTTGATAAGAATAAGGGCAACGTGTTG
Organism: Mus pahari; assembly: GCF_900095145.1. NCBI lineage: Eukaryota > Metazoa > Chordata > Mammalia > Rodentia > Muridae > Mus > Mus pahari. The sequence goes on along the minus strand of NC_034598.1, from coordinate 77,395,906 downwards.
TGCTGATTGGGTATCTGCTGTCTATGAACCACAATAACAGCACACTGCAGCTCTCTTTCACCCCTTATAGTTTTTCTAGGTTGTTAATAATACTTTATTTTGCCCTTCAATAAGGAAGTCTTAATTTGCAAAAGGTAGTGATCTGAGGTTGAAAAGCAATTTATTAAGATTCTAGACTGTGTAGGAAAATGTTGGTCCTCTCCCCAACACCTCTCCATCCTAGAAGATAAGTCTCCAGAACTTATTTATCCTATATAACCACTTTTTATACGTCAGTCACCCTTCTACAGTCCCCCGTGCCCTGGCAAACATTATCCAACTCCCTGTCTAAATTTTCAAGTATTACAACTGAATTGTGAAGTTCTTGCTATCCAGTCATTGACAGTGATTTATGTCAACTCTCGGCACAACCACAAACCTTTGGAGGAGGAACTGTCACCTCTTTGATAAACAAGAAAAAGAAATGCCAGTATGCTCTAAATGTGTGCAAAATAATTGAACTAGTGAGTATAGAGTGCAGACATACATACAATATGTCAAGTCAGTTTATTTAAAGAATACATCATGTTCTTTCCATGTAGTTAAATTTCTATGTAATAGAAAGCCACAAACAGAACCAAGAAGACACATGGACAAGTTTATGAAGTGTCAGTTTCCCAGTTAGAGAAGGTAGCCACATAGGAAAATTAAATGTACCGAAGGCAATAAGAATGATTGAGGGATTTCAGTCCTTTTCCTCTCTGTTCCATCTGTTTGAATCTACCCCTACCCTCTTGCCTTCTCTCAAATCTGCAGCTTTCAGTTGGGCCAGAGGAAACAAAAACATAAATCACAATCCTTGTATTTACTTGCCTTTTAAGTGATTTCTATTCATGATTACTATAGTTACATAGTTTTCATGACCCACTCTCTTCTCTGCAATTCCTCCTATGTCTCCTCCTATATATTTTTCTTTAATAATTATTGGATAACATAAACACAAGTGTGTATAGCTGCAGGTGTGTACATATATATCTTCCCGAGTCAACTTAATGTTGTTCACTAGTGTTTGGGACTGACCACTTAGGGATGGAGAACCTGCCTGGGAGCTTGTTCCTGAAGGAAATTGTTTTCCCCTCTCTTGGCAGCCATTGACTAACTCTAGTTCTTCTTCTAGGAGTAATATGTTACAGTGCTTCCCACAACCACATTGATGTGTCAGCTAGTGTTGTCATTATGCAGGTCTTGTTTGGATAACCCTGTTGTTGAGATTTCATAGCCATCGCTTCCCTGTCTTCTCTAATAGACCTTCTCTAGGAGCAGGTTTCCCAGTCCTTTAGGTCTTATAAATCTTTTCATACCCTCTTTAATGTTACTGCCTGAGAGTTAAATGTAGGAGTTACATTGTAGATGTATCCACTGTAGCTGGGTACATCACAGTCTATGCATTTTGACCAGCTGTGGATCTCCATAATATTCTTGGTCTATTTCAAAGACCAACTTTTTTCTTCGATGGGGACACTTACTCTTATCTGTGGATACAAAAATAGGTATTTAGAATACAGATAGAAATGCATTGCTTTAGGATATTAGCTTCAGTAGGCTCTCCTCTAGTGTCCATCAGTTCCTGAGTCTTGGAGGGTTGGCTAGGTTTACTAGCCACCTGTCCTGTGCACAGGACCAGGATCTTCTCTCCCTATGCCTTCTCCATTCTCCCAAGCCTAGCCCTGGTAATATAGTTTGGACACAGTCCTTCTCATATTTGTTATCAAGTTTGGCTTCAAAAATTTTTGAGGAAATATCAACAAATTAATATTTTATTACTAAGAGAAAAACCAAGGGTATATAATGAAGTTAAAACATAGATTACTTTTTAATTTCCAGAAAAGAAGCATACATTCACAAAAGTTTAACAGCTTGGAAAAATGTTAGAGCATTAAAATTCAAAACTTTCTTTTACCAAGTTAATCAGATTCAAACAGTCATAATCCACGGATACTAAAACAAAAATGAATCACAGTCCAAGTGAATGTGTATAAATTATTTTGTGCAACTAATACTAAAATGTAAGATTAACACTGTACAAAATCAAACATCCTCATTTAAAATTTATCATTGGAAAGAGTGAAATTATAAATACTAAATAGCATATCAAAGATTAAATGCCTTATAGATTCCCCACTGCCAGGCCTCCCCACTCCCATCTTTCAATTTTAGTGAAAGGTCTTTGGTGAATGTTCCAGTCTTTTTCTTGAGTATTTCACTTTTGTTATTTTTCTTACTCTCTGTATGTATATTACAAGTTGGCATTAGGGACCTCAGAGATTACCGTTCATGATTCTCCATTGAAGCCAAATCCCATTGGGGTTACATTAATATCATATATCAAGATATGTATATTTGTGTGATTGCCACTCATCTTACATAGTAGATCACTAAGCAAAGCTCTGCATATTTTGCCAATATTTCAGTAGCTACTATGTCTTTCAGAACATCATGTCATTTATATGATCTATATGTATTGAAGGAATAAATACTAATTTGTATGATCTCTTGAAACACATTTGTCTAAATATCGAGTTACATGTGTAATGAATATGTGTTAATTTAACTTCATAAAAGATATAATCTCAATATTTATGTTTTGAATTTATGTTACCTTTACCTCTATTAGCTGTAAAAGTGACAGTCATAATATATCCATGAAAACAATTTTACAAGCAATGTGGTAGAGGCTCTAACTTATTGACTTTAATGTACTAATACCTAAGACTGCTTTGAAAATATGTGAAATACATCAGAAAGGTCTGAAAGATATTTTAATCTTGTATATTAAGCAATCAGAACCATATTTTCCTTAGAGTTTCTTTCACTGACACATAACCATTTTTCTATGTGTTTCAGACTTTCCAACTTGTCTTCTGTGTACTTGTATAAGTACCACTGTATACTGTGATGACCATGAACTGGACGCCATTCCTCCACTGCCCAAGAAGACTACATATTTCTATTCACGTTTTAACAGAATTAAAAAGATCAATAAAAACGACTTTGCAAGCTTAAGTATGGATATAAATACTTGTTAATCATGTAAAATGTTGGTACTTAGAATGAAATTTTTTTTTTTGCTTTTCTTTTTTTCTTTTTTTTCTTTTTTCTTTTTTATTATTTTCTTTATTTACATTTCAAATGCTATTCCAAAAGTTTCCTATATCCCTCCCCCCACCTCTGCTCCCCTACCCACCCACTCCCACTACTTGGCCCAGGCCTTACCCTGTGCTAGGTCATATA
>NC_034598.1:77386977-77392252 GCF_900095145.1 Mus pahari | reverse complement strand
ATAGTCCATCCTTTCATCTTACCTCTAAATTTTGACTCTGTACCTATATCCTTTCATGAGTATTTTGTTCCTTATAGAATGAAATTTTTATTCAAAAAAGCTCAAAAATTAGTTACTTTCTTTTACATAAATAGTTGAAATTATGTTTTAATCATGGTAAGATGGAAGAACACATAGTAGCCAATAGGAAATTCCATAATTGTTGTTATTTTAAAACTATTTTTACTAACTTTAATTATAAGTTGATTATTTTATAAGCTAAACCGAATTTTCACATTATAATTTTCAGTGCATTGCCATGGTATTAAATTAGTAAGTGTTCTGGGCTTCTTTGATGTGTTTGCATTGAAGCACAGTTGATTTATGACTGAAGCATATATACTTAAATTCTACTTTAGAACAGTTGCCTTAGAAGAATTTTAGTAGTTGTCCTGATGAAGCATTTCAACAATTTAAACATTTCTTTTTAATGTTTATATCTTGGACCATCAGAAAAAAAAATGTAGCACTTTCTTTTTCCTTAGGAAAACACTTTAAAGTATAAATTCCAGACAAAGATTATGAAAAATGTAAAGAAAATAACAGCTATTTAAAGTAAAATATCATCATTTATTTAGTAAAATGGTAATTTCCTCTAGGAATATGAGCGCTAAGTATTTTATTACAGATCCAATACTAGCTAATATTCACATTTATATTTGTGATATGTACTTAATCATGTTTTGTTTGAGTCAACCATATTCAAGAATAATTTTTCTCCTACCATATCCCTTTTCTTCTAGATGATTTAAAAAGGATTGATCTGACATCAAATTTAATATCGGAGATTGATGAAGATGCATTCCGAAAGCTGCCTCGCCTCCAAGAGCTGGTTCTGCGTGACAATAAGATAAAGCAGCTTCCAGAATTGCCAAACACTTTGACATTTATTGATATCAGCAACAATAGACTCGGAAGGAAAGGCATTAAACAAGAAGCATTTAAAGTAAGTTTTTCATGCCACATGCATATAGAAGCTCTCAGTTTCCCCTTCCTTGTTGTCATGGTCTAGCCTTGCTCATCTCAAAAAAAAAAAAAAAAAAAAAAAAAGAAAAATCATGGAATGGTCACTTAACCTTCTAAAATAAGCTCCTCTGCACTATCTATGGAAACTGAAAATAAGGTATATCCTGGTTCATCCTGAGTGGTCACGCCCTATGAACTAAGGCAGGGCTTGAATTAGAAGTCAGTGGCCCTTGGACACATGTTTGCAAAAGGTTTCATGAAAGACAAGACAGAAAATTTAGCTTTCCATAGAACTCTGCCCATGGGGAGATGGGGTGATTACGCAGGAAGGAGGTATTGCTTTGAGGACAGAAGGACATAAAGAGTCTAGATTGAGTTATCCTTTGGGAATTTGTTTTATAAGTGAGGAAAACAAGTCTGGATTTGTAAGCCCTGCTTAGAACAATGGCTGTCACCAGAGAACAATAGCTAACTGTCTTATGCACCCCTCATTCCATACAAATCTCTCCTCTAAATATAGGATGAATGGTTAAGTTTTTACTTGGTCTTTGAAGTGAAAAGTATTGTTATCAGGGAGCTGGTGGTGGAAAATGTGCACTTCTAAAGACTTAAATATCCTTAATGGTGGCTGAGTTTAGGGCATCTCATTCTACACACTGGCAAGTGTTGAAATGAGAGGATATAGATGGAGATGAGTCACCCCTTCACTGGGGAGTTTGGCTAGTGTACACCAGCTCTTGTCTAAACGTTTTCTGTTTTTTTTTTGTTTTTTGTTTTTGTCTTGCTATACTCCAATTTTCCCTACTAAGCATTTCATCATTGGGTAAAAGAAATTTTCATTTTTCCAAATGTATAAAATAAAAGAATATATATATATATATATATATATATATATATATATATATATATATATATCCTTCAGGCTCTAATTTTAAAACATATTCAGTGGAAAACAGCTGCCTCATGTATACTGAGAAATTATATAGAACTCAAGAGGTTTATTTCTAAATGGCTAAAACATAATTTTGATTTCCATTAAACAATATGCTTACAGCCAAATATTCCAAAATTGGTTGAATTGTCTAGTAATTTAGAAACCAGGATCACGACAGGGACATGCTAGTTTAAATTCACTGCATAGAGAAGAAAGTTAGTTTTCTATATGGTTGTTTACAGGATATGTATGATCTCCACCATCTTTATATCACTGATAACAGCTTGGACCACATCCCTCTACCACTCCCAGAAAGTCTGCGGGCTCTTCACCTCCAGGTAGGTCTCTCATGCTAAACTGAGCCTGAAAATCCCAGGATGAACACAAATAGAAGCAAGCCAGGCCTAACAAATTCATCCATCATGACTTATTGACATATGTATCAATTTTTCTGCTTCTGTGTCTTTACCAGTCATTCCTTCAGCTAACAAAGCCTGTGTATCTCCAGTTCTATCTATTCTATTACACTGATGGTAGCTTCAGGCGTTATTTTGATTCTTTTAGAAATAAAATTTAGATAGCAAAGATTTTTCTTTAAATTGAAAGTTTCATCCAGTGGAGAAATACACAAGGTTCATAAAAGGAAGGCAAAAATCTAGCTTGCTTTATAGTTCTCAGAAAAAAAAACTTTTCAGGTTCAGTTTTATTTTTAATATCAGGTTTTATGATGAAGTTCAGTCCAAAGGCATCCACATGTCCTGACAAATTGATGAGACTTAATTTCTTCAGTCAAAGAAAATTCCATTTTTTCCTTTTATCTTCTTCTCTTGTTAAAAACAAACAAACAAAACAAAATAAAAACAGTTGAAAGTTATTTCTACTCCCATTAAACAGAATTTTATTTGTGAGGAATAAAGAAAAACATATTTTTACAAATGTTATGCCTAATAGTTCCTAAGTACATCGTCGTCCATAGCACACTGTGCTCTGTGAAACAGTTTTAGCTATTGAAACAATGGTAGATAATTTACTCCATACCCACATGGCTGTAACTTGTTTAATAGCTATAATCAGGCTTCTCCTGTATATTCTAATTTTTCATGGAATAAATAAATAGAAAAAACTATCAATTACTTGCTAAAGTACAAGCAAGAAGTAATTTCTGATTTTAATGATTTTTCTCTGTATATCATGTTACTATTTACATCTGAATTTTTCTTATTCTTGATAGTGTATATTTCTATACTTTGGTTGTATTTCTGTAAATATTTGAAACATGGCTAACTTGTCTCTTGAATTTTCTTGACCAGCATTATTTCCTTCATATATTTTAATCCTTTACAAAGAATTGTAAATAATTGAAAGGAAGAGTATGCCCTGACAAAAGTTAATATTATCTTAGTAACAAAATTAGACAAAAACAAGTCTATCAACAGAAGTGAAACCTATCTTATGTTATAAACATAATACATGTTGCATGGCAAGCAACATTCCAAATCAACTAACATGTAAAAATAATTACATACCATTAGCAAGTAGTAGTTATTTCAGGAATAAAAGAATAATTTAACCATTATCAGTGAAATAACATAAATGTGTCATAGTAACAGAATAGAAGATAAAACTGCCTTATTGTCTAAGTAGATACAGAAAATGCATTTGATAAAATTCAATGCCTCTTTCTTACAATATCTCTAAAGACACAAAACCAGGAATAGAAGGATGTTTGTCAACCCAATTATTCCAAACCCACACATACATAATACATTCTTGCTAAGCTCAGAAACAAGATGGGGACTCCTTAGTTTTAGTACCTTACTAAATATTGTGTTTGACTGTCGTGCTGAGAAAAACAGAAAAAGTAAATTAAATTAATAATTAGTACACAGATGGCAAAGGAAGCAGGTTTTCTACTTTCCCTTTCAGATGATAAGATCTTATACACAGAAAATCCAAAAGAATCCATTAAAATATATCTGAACTTATGAGAGAGTTCAGCGATGTGACAACCTGCACGATCATTTGCAAATATTAATTATATTGGTATACATTAACAACAATCTGAGAACTATATTAGGAAATATTTTATCTACCATCTCTTTATCATCCATCAACTTAACATCTGTCTATTTTCCTTATCATCTATCTGTCTGTCTGTCTGTCTGTCTGTCTGTCTGTCTGTCTGTCTGTCTGTCTGTCTGTCTCTCTCTCTCTCTCTCTCTTTCTCTCATCCATCCATCCATCCATCCATCCATCCATCCATCCATCCATCCATCCATCCATCTAGCTAGCTAGCTATCTAGTCTTTAGCACAGAACCTTAGCTAGCATGGAATTTCCAATATATCACAGAGAAAACTGAAAACATGTCAGAGATCCTCTTGTCTTTGCCTCCTCTGGTTGGAATTTTTTTTTTTAGAGACAGGGTTTCTCTGTGTAGCCCTGGCTGTCCTGGAACTCACTTTGTAGACCAGGCTGGCCTCGAACTCAGAAATTCACCTGTCTCTGCCTACTGAGTGCTGGGATTAAAGGCGTGTGCCACCACGCCCGCTCAGGCCGGAAATTTTAAGTTCACACTATCACACACAAATCCTTTCTCTTTAATATGGCACTTATTTTTAAATACAAAAAAAAAAAAACAATTTAACAAAAGAATAGTAAGCATCATACAATCAAAGATGCAATACAGAGGTAAATAGTTATAAGGTCTAGATAAAGTGAAATACCTTAATACTATGGATTATAAAACTGTATTATTGAGATGCACACGCTCCTTAAATTCATCTGCGAATTTTGCATGTAGTAAATTGTAAGGAAGTAACTAATCCCTTAGTATAGCATTGGAGTTCAGGAGTATATCAGGCTATAAGGCCAACATACCTCTGCATTATTCCATGATATTTTGAGATCCATAATTCATAATATAATATTCCATAATAGTGTAAGATCAACTGTACCTCTGCACACTGGCAATGAACAAATATACAATGAGCTAATACTCACACCTACAGCTATGTTTCAGGTTTGAAGAAAGCATGTGTTCTGCCTTTTGGGATATAAAATATTGTAGCTACTTTTGAAAATACTTCAAGAGTTCCTCTAAATTCAAAGTAGAGAGTTATAACTCACCAATTTGGTATCTGCATATATGCATAAGAGAAAAATTATTTGTCTCCACATAAAACGTGCACACAAATATTCATGAAACCAGTTTTTACGAGAACCATAAAACCATTATTGTATTGGGTAACAATATACTCTTGCATTAACAAATGAGTGGGTAACAAAGAAAATATACATACATATATATATATATATATATATATATATATATATA
>NC_034598.1:77374042-77386952 GCF_900095145.1 Mus pahari | reverse complement strand
ATATATATATATATATATATATATATATATATATATATATATATATATATATATATACATTTAATGAAATCCTCTGAGGTAATAGAAAGAAGAAAACATCATCATATAGTATAACCCACATGGATTTTTTTTAACACATGATACCAAGTTAACAACCCTCACTACTGTCTCTTAAACCAATTTGAAATGGTCACCTCTTCTTTCCTCCAGTATTAAATATTTTTTGGAAACATACATTTCTTTCAAAAATAACATTTAATAATTCCACGTATGTGAACTCAAAACAGAGAAATCTATAATATCCAAAAGGTAAGTCAGTACCTTCCGAGGAATAGGGGAAGAAACATCTTCCTCACTTGTTTACCTCAGTTGAATTGACTTTTATTCTAGGTATGCAGAAGCAGCTTCACAGAGATGCTCAGGACTTTATGATTGCTTTCAATCTTCCCAGAATGCTTTTCCCTTGACTCTCGCCATGACCATGCATTCTTGTACCACTGTGTCATCAAAGTTTTAATCATTCTTAGAAACACTTCTTTCAATAATTCCCCTCTCCTGCTTATATTCCATTAATGTATATCCCATTTATGTGACCCATACTGGTAAGAACATGTACACTTTGTTAACTAGCTGTATACTTGTGGCACAAACAGTACTTGGTATATAATAATCATTGAATAAATAGTTTTGACTGGTGGAATAAATAAGAGAATTAAAAGAGGTGACTCAAATGTACTACCATTTCACTCAATACCTTAGGGGTGTTATGTCTTGCATTTTCACTTTTTTTTTTTCTTTTTTAGAATAATGACATTCTGGAGATGCATGAAGACACTTTCTGTAATGTTAAGAATTTAACTTATGTTCGTAAGGCATTAGAGGATATTCGCCTGGATGGAAACCCTATCAACCTCAGCAGAACTCCTCAAGCATACATGTGTCTACCTCGTTTGCCCATTGGAAGTTTTATCTAATGTTAGGATGTGAGGCAAACATCAGAATTGTGATGCTTTCTGTGGCCAAGTGAAGCATATATATCTCTCTTCAGAAACAAACTCAGTATATTTGAGATGCGTTAAAAAATGTGGCATAATGATATAAACAAGCTATAAACAAGCTAAGGGTGTTAAGATAAGAGTTCAATAATTTAAACATGAATAGGTATAAATTAACAAAATATATAGACAGTAAGTTAAATAAATATGTATTCCAACTAGTCATCAAATCTCATTGAAGATTGTAGGTGTTCATGTCAAGTTAAATATGTAAGAAATAAAATATTGGAAATGAATACTTTAGATATGTTGCTAAGATATAGAAAATTTAATTAAACTTTTCTAGTCTTCATTTTCACTCATGTATGTTTCCCACGTGATTCAGTTAAGAGCACAAAAATATTAAATGTGTTTGAAAAATATATGGTCTTGTGAAAAAGTATCTCTCATAATCATAGAATGTAAATAACTGTATGTAATAGCAATACCCATTCCTACAGTTTCTTTATAACACCTATCATCTTTAAAAACATTAACTCATTTTGCAAACATGGTTAGCTGACAGCTACCTACATTCCTCTACATATAAAAAATGAAATATGAGACATAGAACATATTAAAGATGTTGTTATCACTACGCTTGGGAAAGCAAAGAAAAAATGTAAAGAGAGTGTGTCTTTTGAAATCTTTTGAAAAATGAATAAGTGTAAGTAAATGGTTAAAAACTGACAGATACAAAATTATGCTTTCATATGTAAGACCCCAAGTTCAACATACTGATTTACTCTACAACTGCATTGAAAAACTTCCCTCAGAAACAAAAGTTAAAAACAATTCCTCCTCTCCTAGAAATACATGTCTGACAAATGTGTCACATAAAACCATTACACATCTCTACACATGATCATTTATCTTCAAGTGAAAAGAATACTAAGCATACTGAATCTTGCTGGTATAATTTCTAAACATTCCCTAGGGACATTTCCACATGAGTACAGCGCCTGGCATTCTGAAATCATTCCATTCCATGCATATGTGAATATTGCATTTAGAGCAAAACTGTCAAAATGTCCAAGGCTTAAGAGTAAATAACTTCCTAAGTTTGGGAGTACCTCTATGGATAATATCATAGAAATAGGATTCTTCAAAATGTATCTTGAGTATTCTAAGTTTCTGGGCTAATATCCACTTATCAGTGCATGCATATCTAGTGACTTCTTTTGTGATTGGGTTACCTCACTAAGGATGATATCCTCCAGATACATCCATTTGTCCAAGAATTTCATAAATTCATTGTTTTTAATAGCTGAGTAGTACTCCATTGTGTAAATGTACCACATTTTCTGTATCCATTCCTCTATTGAGGGACAAAAACCAAGAAGGAAGACCATCGTGTGGCTACTTCATTCCTCCTTAGAATAAGGAACAAAATACCCACGAAAGGATATAGGTACAGAGACAAAATTTAGAGCTAAGATGAAAGGATGGACTATCCAGAGACTACCCCATCCNGGNATCCATCCCATCATCAGCCACCAAACCCAGATACTAATGCACATGCCAGCAAGATTCTGCTGAAGGGACCCTGATATAGCGGCCTGGCAAACACAGAAGTGGATGCTCACAGTCAGATGGAGCACAGGGCCCCCAATGGAGGAGCTAGAAAAAGTACCCAAGGAGCTGAAGGAGGCTGCAACCCTGTAGGTGGAACAATAATATGAACTAACCAGTACTCCCAGAACTCCTGTCTCTAGCTGCATATGTAGCAGAAGATGGTCTAATTGGCCATCATTGGTAAGAGAGGCCCCTTGGTTTTGCAAACTTTATATGACCCACCACAGGGGAGTGCCAGGGCCAAGAAGTGGGAGTCGGGGGTAGGGGAGCAGGGGCAGGGCGGGTATAGGGAACTTTCAGGATAGCATTTGAAATATAAATAAAGAAAATATCTAATAAAAAAAAAATAGGATTCTGAGTAAAATACCATTTAAGTTCTTAATAAGCATTATGACAGTTCCTTAAAGTATTCTAAGTGAACTTCCCTCAGTCTTGGGAAGGGGCCAGAGTGTGATAGAGATGCTCAGCTTAGGGCTGGGCAGCTCACCAGTGATTCTGCTCATTCTGACCAGTTGTGGGTCTGTATTAATTCATCTCTGTCTGCTGCAAAAAGAAGATGATCTTCTGAGGGATGAGAGCTACACCAACCTATAGGCATAAAAATATGCATTTAGAAGACAATCCAGGAAGGCAGATAACATTTGAAATGCAAACAAATAAAATGATCAATAAATAAAAACAAAATAGAAGGCAACTTGATACTCTGTGCATTTGACAAAATAATCCTAGCAGGCTCTTATCCACACTCCTCAAATATATTCCAATAACTAATTTTAACCTTTCTCCATATCATTTTTAAAGCCTGTACCATAGGCATTATAAATATAATTCAAATTATAGAGGATTTTTCTAATGTGTCTCATCCTTTGGAACTATTGTCCTAGCTAGAGTTAGCTCTCAACTTGACACAACCTATAGTCAAGTCTGAAATAGTCACAATTGAGAAACTGCCCCCAGATCTGATTGGTCTAAAGCTATGTTTGTGTCAGACTGTCTTGAAATGTATAATTGATGTGGGAGAATTCAATTCATTTGAGGCAGCACCATTTCTAGGCTGGTAGGCATGGACTGCATAATAAAACTTGCTGAACATGAGACAGTAAATAGAAAAATAAGAAACCTTTCCCCACAGTTACGGCATCCAGCAGCTTCTCTTGATATCCTGTCTAAAGCGCATGGTTTTTTTTTTTTTTTTTTTTTTTTGCTGTTATTACTACTCTCAAATTTCTTAATTTTTTGAAAACTTCTGAGTTGTTGCATAATTAATAACACTTTCTTAAGGTGATAGTGATACTATAAATATGACACTATTATAAATTCAAAGCCAACATCCTTGTCTTACAAGGAATAGAAAAACTTTGTGCTTATCAGAAAATTAAGCCTTTCTTCATAATAGAAAATGACTTAATAGTTCCTAGAGGAGATATCTCATACCTCACAAATTTTTAAAATAGCTGTGTATCTTCCCAGGTTTCCCTAAAAAAAATACATAGCCTCTTTTCCATTAAATACACACACACACACACACCATAATCTACTGAGTCCATTTAGTGTTACTTATATTTATGTTTTTTATAGCTGACTATAGGTATTAGATAACCCAGTGTGGGGAATTATCCCTAGAGAAAGACTGATTCTCCCTCTCTCAGAAATTATGGTCTACAAAGTGTGGATACTTCATTCCTTCTTAGAATGGGGAGCAAAATACCCATGGAAGGAGTTACAGAGACAAAGTTTGGAGCTAAGATGGAAGGAAAGACCATCCAGAAACTGTCCCACTCAGGGATCCATACCACATACAACCACCAAACCCAGAGTCTATTGCATATGCCAGAAAGATTTTGCTGACAGGACCCTGACATAGCTCTCTCTCTTGTTAGTCTATGCCAGTGCCTGGCAAATACAGAAGTGGATGCTCACAGTCATCTATTGGATGGAACAGAGGGCCCCTAATGAAGGAGCTTGAAAATGTACTCAAGGAGCTAAAGGGGTCTACAACCCTATAGAACGAACAATGATATGAACTAACCAGTACCCCCAGAGCTGTGTCTCTAGTTGCATATGTAGCAAAGGATGGCCTACTTGGCCATCAATGGGAAGAGAGGTCCTTGGTATTGTGAAGATCATATGCCCCATTACAGGGGAATGCCAGGGCCAGGAAGCAGGAGTGGGGGGGGTTGGGGAGCAGAGTGGGGGGGTATAAAGGGCTTTGGGGATAGCATTTGAAATGTAAATGAAGAAAATATCTAATAAAATTGTAAAAATAAAAGTTCAGAACATTAAAAAAAAGGAAATTATGGTCTATAGCTCTCTATCTAGGGTGCGGCCCCATGAGATTTACCCCATCTTGTGGTGAGCGGGTGTGCCAAGCCCCATGGTCCCTGTCTGCCAAGAACCTGAGCCTGAACTCTAACCTGAGCTGCCTGTGTGGATTGTCTGCCTGCTGAGTTACTAGACTATCACTGGCCTCCCTGGCTGAACTCTGACCGGATCCAGGAGAGGGGGAAGGGATCAGGTCAGAGGACTGAAAACAGGATGCACCCCGGGCTGGGAAGGAGCTGGGGGGGGGGCTGGGAGAAAACAGGATGTGCCCCAGAGGGAGGGGGGAGAATTCTGGGGGCGAAGGCTGTAAACAGTTCAGGTGGGTGAGAGTTGGAGCAAGAGTTGCAGAGTTGAGTCTTGAGACGGGTTGGTTGGAGCAGGGAGAGGGTTAGAGAAAGCTGTTAGTGAGAGGGAAAAGATTAAAAGCTGTTCAGGGAGATAAAGAAGAAATCTGTTTGGAACCTGCCTTGGCATTTGTGTCATTCTTCCCCATCTCTGCTGGTCAGAGTTTGGGGGTCCGTGACACCATCTATGTTGGGAGGTCCACTGGTTTAGCATTTCTCAGGTCTTTTTAAACAGTCATGCTGTTGAGCTTTCATATGTAGAGTTCCCGTTGTAAGTCAGATATACTTCCTAGGCTCGTGGGTCTTTGATCTTTCCAACATACCCTCTTTAATGTTCCTTGACCCTTAGGTATAAAGGTTGTGTTGTACATCTATCAATTCAGGCTGGATAGCCATGAGTCAATTTTTCATTGCATTTTCAACCAACCAAACACCTCAGGGACTAAACCACAACCAAAGTGTACCCATGGAGGGACTCATGGCTCCAGTTACATATGTAGCAGGGTATGGCTTTATCTGGCATCAATTGGAGGGAAATCCCTTGGTCCTGTGGTGGCTCAATGACCCAGCTTATGGGAATGCTAGGGCACTGAGGCAGGAGTGGATGGATAGATGAGGGAGCACCCTCATAAAAGTAGGGGAACAGGGGAGGGGATAAGGGGGTTGTGGAAGGGAATTGGGAAGAGGATAACATTTGAAATATAAATAAATAAAATAATAAAAACAGAGAATAAAAGAAATGATTTGTTATCAAGGAATGAGGATCAGAAAATAAGGGAATAAGATCTAAACCAGGTTTATTAAGTATAAAGTAGATGCAGTCTGAAAATTTGCTATAAGCAATTGTACAAAATCACTCAAGAATAAAGAGATGGCTGATGGAATTGCTTAGTAAGTAAATTACTTGCTTCTAAACACTAAAGGCCTTAGTTTGAGTCCTGGAAACTGAATCAAGGCAGATACATACAAACATACTACTACTACTAATGAATACATTGGATGATTGTCTTTACAGGTTGATATCCACCTCTAATGTTCACCAAAAAGCCAGGGTTATGGTTATAAACCAAATAAAATGTCCTGCATAAATGCCCAAAGATGATAGTTCTATAACTTGAACTTTGTCAATAATAAATTGAATGCACAGCCATTTTATAAAGTTGAGTTATAGCTAATTATGATAAATAGAATATTGAAATTATACTATTACTACTGCACTGATGATACAGAAATAAGAAATTTTCAATAAAATGTGCCTTGGATGTTTCCATGGTTTTTTATTTCATAGAAAAATAAAATGAAACAGTTTTCAGAAAAAAAGAAAGCTGTAGCTATTTGTAAATGCTTCTATCTGCTTTATAAAGTAATTTCTGATGAGGAGTGAGAATTACACTTATCTCCGAGTATAACAGTAAGTATTTAAAATGCGGTTATGAATTATTCTGATGTACAAAAGTAGTGATAGTAAGATCTTCTCTAAGGTCCATGACATCACTAGCCATGGTTAGTTGATTTGTTTCCAGCATCAGGCACTCTTTCCCTTCTGTTTAGTGGGTCCTATGTCCACTTAGATATATGTTGTTTACTGTCAGCTTCTAAATACCACTATTACATTTAAAATACATTGTCATGCTGAACGTTGTTGGGATTCGCAAGTGCCACAGAAGGGTAGTACTACTGATTGCTTTCTTGTCTTCGTACCTTCCACTACTATGACATTTGTTCTCACAGAAGAGGTACTGGTGGGTTAAATGCGACATGAATCCTCTGAATTCTATGTCTGAAATAAACGTCTTCAGAGTCTACATCGACCTTCCAGGAGGCAACCAAAATCATGATCAGCAATAGCCTATGATGTTTCGGGAATCTCTTTGTCTCCCTTAAATAACAATTTGAATAAATATTTCATATGCGTGGTACTTGGATTTTTGTTCATCTATAGGTCCTGGAAGGAGTATTATATTCCCAAGTGATTTAACATGTGTGTGCGTGTGTGTATGTGTGTGTGTGTGTGTGTGTGTGTGTGTGATGATTTAGGTATATATAAAACTATACTTATATCTTTTCAAGTATCCTTAGGGTTATTTTTTCTTGTTTTTGTCTCTAGTGTATTCCCTCCCTCTTACAAACTAAAGCCAACCCCTCCTCATTTTTTCCATCTCTTCCTTTATAAACCTGTGTCTCAGCAATTAAAATATATTTTATTAGTTTTTTTGAGAGTCATACATTTTTAAAATCATTTCTACCCACCAGCTCTCCCCAAAAATCTTTCCCAATTCACTATGAACCCTTCTCTATGTGTAGGTTTTAATCATTCAAAACAAATTTGTGCTGCTCAAATATTCTTGGATGCATGGTCTGCCAATGAAGAGTGGTCAACTTAACAAAGGGTTACACTCGACCACTTAGAAAATGCTATTTGCTTGTTCCTCTCTGTGAAGCCCATAATTGCTGGTAACTCTATGGCCTGGGGAAGGATTCTTTGTCCAACTCTTCTCCCACTGGGATTTGGTCTGGCACGGGTTTGCACAGGGTTTGAACATGCTATTAAAAAATACTGTGAGTTTTCATGCATCTAGCCTGCTGTGTACAGAAGACAATGTTCTATCGCAGTTATTCATCACTTCAGGATATTACATTCCTTCTGCCTCCTCTTCTTCAACAATCCTGAGCTTTAGGCAGGAGCTTGGTTTTGCTTAGCTCCGATTGTGGGTGTTTCCTGCTTCTTCTCTTTGGAAGTAACAAACTATTAAGCCAATTTTTTTTTTTTTAAATTTTGAAAGGAACCCACAGTTGAGAGATATTAAATTTTAAAAGAGACTAAATATTTTAAAGGACTGAATTTTTTAACTGTTTGAATTTTTAAGACCATGGGATGTTAAAAACTTGGAATGCTTATAATACAGTATTGATATTAACATGTGATCGTGGACATAAAGAGGAAACAGAGGTGATGGGCTACGAATCAGGTATTTGTTTGTAAAGCTGACAAAGGACAGTTTTGCTATCTGGCTTTATGTCAACTTGTCATAAACTAGAGACATCTGCGAGAAGGGAACCTCTAAGACTGGGCTGTAGGCAAGCGTGGGAGGCATTTTCTTTCTTCTATTTTTTTTTCTTTTTTATTTAATGCATATTCTCTATTAGTGATTGATACAGGAAGACCTACCCTATTGTGGATTTTGACATCTGAGCTTATGATTCTGGGTTATATAAACAAAAACAAAACAAAACAAAACAAAAACAATCCCAAACTGTATGAGGCATGAGAGCAAGCCAGCAGGCAGCACTTCTCCATGGCCTATATATGAGAGCTCCTGCCTTGGAGTTCCTGCCCTGTACAAGTTCCTATCCTAACTTCCTGCAATGATGAGATGAGAGTTGAAAATTTAATTCAAATAAACTTTTTCTCTGCAACTTGTTTTTGATCATGGTATGTCATCACGGCAATAGAAACCTTAACTAAGACAAGAACCCTAGAAGAGAATCTATAACCACAACCTTGCTAGACTAGCATAATTCCTTCCTACATGCTATATCTTACACACCACATCCATATTTATACTTATGGATGACCATAGCTACCAGCCCTCATTAAAAACAAAAACAAAAACCAAAAACCAAAAAAAAAACCAAACTTCTCTTTAGAGCATATCGAGATTGTCTTAGTTAAGGTTTTACTGCTGTGAACAGACACTATGACCAATGCAACTTTTATAAGGACATTTAATTGGGACTGGCTTACAGGTTCCAAGGATCAGTCCATTATAGTCAAGGTGGGAACATGGTCGAGTCCAGGCAGGAGGAGGTAAAAATTCTTCATCTTCATATGAAGGTTTCTTGCAGAATACTAGTCTCCAGGCAGTTGAGAGGAGGGTCTTAAAGCTTACAGTGACACACCTACTCCAACAAGGCCACGCCCCCAAACAGCGCCTCTCCATGGGCCAAGCATATACAAACCATCAAAGAAATCATCAGAGAAAAACCTAACTGCACATTATGCAGAGATGGACAGAGAGTGGGAACACCACCACAGTGGATACATCTATATCAAAGTTACTGTATCTATGGCTCTGGGAACATCAACAAAGAGGGGGTATAAAGACTGTAAGAGTCAGAACACCAGAAAGTCTACTGTTAAGAGGCTATGCAATGAAGACCCGAACAATGTCTGTACCAGTAGTCGTGGTAGTATGAAGAAGGGGTAGTTTAGTGAGGCATCCACTCACAAACATGGAATACAGCCAACTAATGGATGCTGGCAGAAGGAGAAATGATCTATTCCAAGGTTGAGCCCTTTTATTGATCATCCAATGCAATATATCATTTTAATCCTGAAACTACATACAGAGAAGAGAGTAAGAGAGTGAGAGAGAGAGAGAGAGAGAGAGACAGACAGACAGACAGACAGACAGACAGACAGACAGACAGGGACAGAGACAAAGACAGAGACAGAGATACACACACACACAAAGTGGACTCAGCAGGTAGTATTTGTATATTTGTGCATATATTTACATGTTTGTACAACAATAATAATCAAATAAAAGGCTATCAATTTGTGCTGGTCATTGTAGAGTTGGAGGGTAGGTATATGTGAAGGGAAGAGGGAGAAAAGGGAAGGAGGAAAATTATATGATTTTATTCTAATTAAAAAATATATATATATTTTAAAAGAAGATTTGAGTCTCTGTTCATTCTGAATAAAGACTAGTGCTGAATGAGTTTTGGATGAACTACTACTGCCACCAAGTGTTAGGATTACAACACAGAGATATCTGTTTTCTATTGAAAATATAGCATAAGGCATATCAAGCTATTTCACAATATCACATCTGTTTGAATTTCAAAATGTCGACAGTGTCATTAAAACTGTCTAAATAAAGTAAATACTAGAGAATCAATATTTTCTGGGTTTCCTTAATATACTTAGTCAAAAATAAACAGCAAAATTATTGATAATTTTGTTTCCACCATTATTATGGCAGACAGACAGGCATATGTGCACGTGTACACACACACACACACACACACACACACACACACACACACACACACACAATACAAGGGAAACTTTGCTAGAAAGAACTTTAGTGATTGTCTTTGCTGGTTTAATGAACTGAGAGACTGCACTAAAAGAGTCCATGCCATGTCACATGGGTTCCAAGGTCTTGAGTTATGCAAGTGACCTTTGACCCTTGAAGGTAACTTCCAGTGAACAGAAAACTGCTAGTAAGCCCAGGTGCAGTCATAAGGGGGCAGATACTTGCAATAACGTAAATGATTTTCTGCTTGGGATCTGGGGTGACAATCTAACACAGTCCTTTCTGCACCACTTGGGTCAATCCTTAGTGAAAAGAAGCTATGCTGTTCCTCAGATCCTAACCATTAGAAGCTGACATTTCAATGAATGCTGCCCCAAGCAGCGTCATTTGTCATAATTTGATTATGCAAAGACAAAAAACAATAACAATGTATATGGACATCATAAATGTATCATTTGAAGCTTGAATCAGAGTGTTTCATTTGTCAACATGTAATGTGCACAAATCAAATACAAATGTCTTTTTAAAACTTCCCATCATGCTCCTGGTGGTAATGTTAACTGTGGCAGTAAATTGCCTTCAGCCATAGTTGCATTGCTATGCCAGTTTAAAAAAAAATTAAAAAGCTTATATTACAATCCCAATGTTATATTTTTTAAAAAATCTGAAAACTCAGGGGCTAGAGATCTGTTTTAGTGGATAAAATTGTCTGCTCACCCTCTCCTACTCATTCAGAGGAAAAGTGGAAGGGTTGTGATAGAGGGTGACTGGGAGGAGGGCAATGAGAGTGATAGAAAATGAATAAGTAAAATAGATGAATGGATGGATGGATAGATAGATAGATAGATAGATAGATAGATAGATAGATAGATAGATAGATAGATAGATGGATGATAGATAGATAATGGATGGATGGATAGATAGATAGATGACAGATAGATAGATAGATAGATGGGTGATAGATAGATAGATAGATAGATAGATAGATAGATAGATAGATAGATAGATGGATGATAGATAGATACATAGATAGATAGATAAAATTTAAAACATAACAAAGAGTGTTTGATCTTCTTCCAGAGAACCAAAGTCCAGCGCCTAGCACCTAAATGGGGTTGCTTGCAGTAATCACTCATTGTGACTCCAGATGATTCCACACCTTCTTCTGACTTAGGTGCCTCTTCACATGTGTTAGATACTTGCACAAGAACACACTTAAAATAAAAATAATAAAATTATTTAGAAAAAGAAATTTTTATAAATCCTAAATTACAAACTGTTGCTTTCTTAAGAACAGGGCAAATACTACTGGCTCAATATGCTTTAGTAGACAACTAATAAAGATATGTTAATACCATTTTACTAAAAATCAACTGATCAAAAGTAATCCATATAAATTATTGGCAAGAAGATACACATCTTTTCTTGAAAATTAGAAAAAGGGGATTTCACTATAATAATCCCCCTTAAAGCCCATTCTGAGACCTTTAAGAAATGTCTCAGCTAGCACTGAGCCATTTTGAGTTAATGACACCAGTGTCTGCCAACCTTATGAATATGCCTCTAGGATTCTGGAGAGCAAACGAGTCATTGCTCTGCATTTTGAGTTTAGTAGGTTGCTCTAAACAAGTCACTGAAAAAGCAACCTCAAGTGAAGCCTGTGGAGTCTATACTCCCGCTGCAACTGGAGTCCTAACTTAAAAAGACTCATTTGGGTCTGAGTATGCAGAGAATTTGAATTTGCACTAGACCTTAGTAGGTTTCAGGGCTTTTGAACATGTTGTTTCTCCGGTATTTACTTGATTGATGTTTCCAATGGGGAGTGTTCTGTTTTCCGTAATTCTGTTTACCACAAAAATTTGATAGTAATATTCTAAGATATTTTCCCAATCTAGGTATGACCAAACCTGTAAGCTTCCTTGTTCTACAAAAAACTGGGCTCAAGGATCATGGTATGACTATTGTTGCATAAGAATTAGTGTCAGGTGTTTTTGTATATAGTATATGAGAAGTCAAAATGAAAATGATAGTTGGTTCTGAATATTTAGGAGTACCTGTGTTTTGTTTGCTTTTTTTTTTTTTTAATTCAGTCTTCTTTCCAACCCTGGGGACTGCACTGCATACTATATAAAACTATATAAAACAGAACCATGCTTACAGAATGGATGAGGAACCACAGGCTTCCTAAGAGCTTACTAAGGGAAATAAATCTGATTCATAGCCATTTTCCTAAGTCAAACACTATGTCTTACTATGAAAGTTAAAGAGACCTGGTACATGCATGATAATATTCTTATAATATTCTGATTCTCTTTGCTTTTGTTACTTCACTGAATATTTCCTGTTCTCAAAATCAAGTCCAAGATAATGCCTAGTCAACAGACTCATCTATAGAGTACTAGAATTAGTAAGGTGCTTAATCATGTAGGTTTTATCACAAGGGAGCTGTTAAAGATGAGCTCATAGTACACTGATGCTGTGAGCTTACCTCTTTTACAGACAAGTATGTTTGGTTTAAAGACTAGCTAGCTGTAAAGTCTATCAGTCCCTAGCACATTGAATAAGCAAGAATGAAAGAAGAAAGAAAGAA
>NC_034598.1:77360578-77374007 GCF_900095145.1 Mus pahari | reverse complement strand
AGAGAGAGAGAGAGAGAGAGAGAGAGAGAGAGAGAGAGAGAGAGAGAGAGAGAGAGCCAGAGAGAGCCAGAGAGAGCCAGAGAGTGAGAGCGAGAGAGCAAGAGAGCAGCGAGAGTGAGAGCAAGAGAGGGAGAGCAAGAGCGAGTGTGAAAGACTCAAACATCAGTTTCTGACTCTGTGAAACCTGGTAGCCATCTCTTAAAGAAGGCAGGGAGGGGAATATAAGTTTGGGATTGTACACACAATAAATGTCTGTGCTCCTGTTTCATGTACCATGAATCTAGCTTTTGAACACAGACTGGGGAAGAAATTGGGGTCCGATTTCTGTTACTACAGCTCTCCACAGAGCTGTAGAGAATACACATTTCACTCAGGTTGAGATGAAGGTCCGATCTTCCAACATCTTCCATCAGACTTAAGAGAGAAATTTCAAATACTCCCCATCCCCTAAAAGTTGCCAGTGTGTGAGCATTGGCAAGCTTTCCCTCTGCCTTAAATCCTACGTCATAAGAACCCCGGGAGGAACCCCTCCTCCTCACAGAGAGAGCCAAGTCCACCCCAATTGGCTGTCGTCCTGGGCAACCAAGGACGCAAGGGGCACGCGGGGGAGGGGGGCAGCCAGTATTTAAAGACCGCCACTGCCCGT
Source organism: Mus pahari (assembly GCF_900095145.1). Lineage (NCBI taxonomy): Eukaryota > Metazoa > Chordata > Mammalia > Rodentia > Muridae > Mus > Mus pahari. The sequence goes on along the minus strand of NC_034598.1, from coordinate 77,373,361 downwards.
GCCCACTCAGTCCGGCCAGGACGGCGACGGTGAAGCACCTGGGTTGAGAGGGAGGAGCAAGGTAACAAGCGACCACTGCCTCTCCCGTCCCCAGCCCTAGCCTCGGTGGAGGCAGGTGTGTGTGGGACCCGGGAGTGGCTCTCACATCTCATCGCCCACCAACACCTTCCTCCCCCACCATCCTTACCCCACCCAACCCACCTGGGCAAGACAACCCAGGTGCGAAAGACAGTGATTCTGAGGAAGAGCGAGCAAGTGGAGAAGAAAGAGGGGGGTCCTCGTGAAGAGGGAAGGCGTGGTCACAGTCAAAGGCACGTGGCACTAGGGACTCCAGCTGAGGAGGTGCTTCCGATTGACCACCCGATCAGGCCAAAGTGCCTGCTCCTAGGACACTACCACTGAGACCTGGTGGAGATCCCTGAACCATGCCCCAGACGGTCAACGAAAGGGAGGACCCCCTCAATCTGGGCGGCGGCGGCTGGGCATCCTCCATTCCATTGCGCACCTGGTCCTCTTACCATCGAAGGCAGAGGGGCGCTCCGATGTCCAAGCGGCGATACCGTGATGGCCCCCAAACTGAGTATGAGGCTCCCAGGAAACAACCCAAGCAACAGCGCAGCCCTGGCCCTTGGTTTCCACCACCCAGAGGGCCCTATTGGGCCCTGTACTCCAATTGGGGGCGCTGCGGAGGGCCCTGGCGCCCACCTCTCGTAGCATTCCAGAGCCCCCTGTGCCCAGCACAGATGATCCGGGCCTATGGTCTGCACCCGCTCTGCATCTGCTGCTGCTCCTGCTGGAGCGGGCCCTGGAACCCCGGCTGGGAGAGACCCCCGGGTAGAAAGAAGCGCTGGGGACGCAGGGGTCGTGGCCTGCGCCGCCACCCTCGTCGCTCCTTCCAGAGGAATCCACCAATAGACCTGAGCAAGATGCTGCGCCCGGTCAACCTGTATGGGTGGCGAGCACCTGGGATGAGAGCGCCACGGAACACCACCCAGTTCATCATGAACCAGGTCTATGAAGACATGAGGCAGCAAGAGAAGCTGGAGCGCCAGCAGGCAGCGTTGAGGGCACAGCAAGCCCAGGCTGGTGGCATCTCCCCAGGAGACTCCACTACCAATGATGCGCCCCACAGCGGCGTCGAAGATGATTCGCAGTTGCTGGAAGATCTGTATGGCTTCATGCAGGATCCCTCTCTAACCTTTAGTCCTGCTCTAGTGCAGCACAACCAGTCTCCCATCCCAAGGCTGGTAGAGGAAGAGGAGAAAAATGTTGATCATGAGTGTGACGAAGAGGTTTGTGATGAAAAAGAGAGCGAGGAGGAGGAGGAGGAAGTGGACAGAGAGTCAGAGGATGAAGATGTGGATGAGGAGGAAGTCGAAGAGGCTGGCAATGGGGAGGAAGGGGAAGAGGACCAAGAAGAGGAGTATATATTGGAAGAGGCAGGGCTGGAGGAGGGAGAACAGAGAGAGGAAGAAAAATTATTGCCTCTGGGAATGCCTTTGTCAATCCTAGTAGGGGACGAAGAAGAGAGAGAAAACTTTATGAACTATGACTATTTAAGCCAAGAACAAATAATTCCCAATGTGCCAGAGGCAGATCTATTTATGGTACCAGACATTAGCCATTAGTCATCAGGAAGGGAACTGAGAAACGAAATGGAACCGATTTGAGGCTAATATGGATTAACAGCTTGTTAAAAAACAAATTCAAAAGTGAGTTCCATTAATAAACATCAATGTAAACACCTTGGTTGGCCACGATAAAATATTTAAACATTGGTGTGTTTGTGTATGACTATGGGTGGGGGAGGAAAAGATTTCAGATATATTTTATTGGAAATGATTAAAGGCCAAATATTTTATTACTACAGTTTGAATACTTTTCATTTGCTGTCCCCCTTCAGACAACAGATTTTGTAGTTCAAAAATTTTGCAATATTGAAGACCATTTAAATTACACAGCAGGTTTCTGAGCTTGAAATCAATAGATGTTTGATTGTCACATGCTCAAGATGGATGTATGGCCACTGAATCTCTGCCAATGCTCTTGTAACTAAGGGTGTTTCAAAGCAGCATTTTTCTACAGCTATAGGTGTTCCACCTTCATAGTTCATTTTTTGAGGGCTGTATTTTGGTAACCCCGTTTGCAGTCTGTTGTGGCATAGCTCATTTATATTCCTTGTTTCACAGTGCTATGGATCTTCCTCAGAAGAACATGAAGTTGCTTCTGTGGAACTGGTTATCTGCCATGGCCTCAGCAATCCATAATCCATGCATGGAGAGGATGCCCCATGGTCAGAGGTCAACTTGCACATCTAGTTAAGATCCAAGGTAACTGCACAGAGCAGCATGGCTTTGATTGTCGAGCCTTGTTCCTACATAGATTCCTTGAATGTGTTCCGAGGAAATAGAAACAGTTTTGCAGAGTGGATTAAAGAACAGAACGTTGACCTTGAGGAGGGGGGGTTGTGGAATATCTAATTTTGTTTCCCAGTTTGTCTTCTTTAAAAAGAAGAGTAAAAACAATATGTAAATATGAGCCTGCGTGAATAATCTCTGATAATCTATAAGCAATTACCCAAGGTTGATACCTCATTGCAAATACCAACTTTGGTTCAAACATTTTAAGATATAAAAACACATTTCCCCCTGCTTGCGTAAGTTCCATTGACAGCCTACACCCGGAGTCATCCTAGATGGATTTGAATACAACTTCTGAATTATACTTTTTCAGTCCCCCTTCTTATCTTTGTGTTGATCTCATTCTTGTACATTGGCATTTACTTTCAGCACTATACGCTATTAAGTGTTAAAGCTGACCTTATATTTAAATACTAGAAATCAATTCAGCTGTACTCTAGTGTCCAACAGGATGAAGATGAAAAAAAATGTATGATTCTAAAATAATCATACTAAGCATTACAATTTACAAGAGTAAATCACAAACATTTCATTGTAAGAAAGTTTTTCTTTCTGTATGATTCAGTTTCTAAATATCCTATATTAATTGACTATTATATGCCTTCTTATTGCATGTATATATGAGGAAAACAGCCTTTTGCCTCTGATACTATTGGTCATCCCATACACATCAAAACTTAATTATGCTTCACCCAAAACGCAAAACACAAAAATCACTGTCAAATGTATGGAGTTCAAGATATCTATTTAGGTTTACATGTCTTTATAATCTCATACCTGGAAAGTTCTCACTTTTCTCGTGAAAGATACTTTTATTTTTTTTATTTTTTCATTCTTTGTGAATTTTATACATGTACACAATGTATTAGCATATTTACCCTATTGTATTTTTTTTACCAGGGTTCCCCCAACACATCATATCTTCCCAAATTTGTGGATTCTAAAACATTAAATTCAGGACATTAAATGACTCCAAAGTTAAAACATTTTTATCACTACAAGGGATTTCTTTGACACAGTCCTATTGCTATGGAGAGACCATAAAGCAACTCATGACAATTTTAGAGGCTTAGTCCATTACCATGACAAAGACCATGGATAGGCAAGGTGCCAGAGAAATAGTTGAGAACTGCATATCCTGATATACAGGCAGAGAAACAGAGAGAGCCTGTGACTGCCATGAATTTTTGAACCCTCAAAGCCCATCCCCAGTGACCCACTTCCTCTGAAAAAACCTTATCTGCTAATCCTTATAATCCTTTCAAATAGTGCTATTCCTGGTGACTATCAAATCTATGAGCTTATAGGGTCCATTATTAACCAACTACCATACAGGTGTGAACAATTTTTCAAATTACATTCTACTGTAGGGATTATCATTCAACAGTTAATGGACTAGAATTTGTTACTATTCAACAAGTAATGTGAATGATAATGACATGATTATACTCCACCAAGACACTTCTGTCTGAAGGAACACCATTAAAGAAAACACAAATCATATGGAAAACTTAGAGTGAGGTTGGGGTATTTCCTATGTGTCTTGGGGTGAGGAATACAAACTCTAAGATGACCAACAGCTGGGAGGAGCTTTGACACACACAGGAACCAAGGACTGACCAAGAAGTATAATCTCAAGGAAGAAGCAGTCAATAGAAGCAAAGAGGTAGGCAAAAGTCATTATCTATTTTGTGCCTGTGCTTATCTGTATCTTTTACAAGACATGAGCAAGTCATAATAGTCATTGATGACTCACTACTTAAGATTGTTTTGTAACCAGACACTGTGATGATCCTGTATACTAAATAAAATAATGAAGCAACACGAGTTGGAGAGATTGGCAACACTATATACCCTCATTGCACATTTCATATACTAGGCCACATGCTTTCACTCAATGAAGTGTGTTGAGTTTTGTTTAGCATGATTGTTGAACCTACTTCTTACCTTCCATTCAGGAACTGTACACAGTTTTGTCAAAGAACTTGAGGAATGGATCAGAAATGTTGAGCATCAGTGTGGCTCAAAGTAGACACAGTGTGTATAGTTGGAGGTTAAGGTACACTGGCAGAAAAAACATGTCCCAAGAAAACTTATTCTTTTTTATTAGATATTTTCTTTATTTAAATTTCAAATGCTATCCTGAGAGTTCCCTATACCCTCCCCCCTGCCCCTGCTTCCCTACCCACCCATTCCCACTTCATGGCCCTGGCATTCCCCTGTACTGGGGCATATATAGTTTGCAAGATCAAGGGGCTTCTCTTCCCAATGATGGCCAAATAGGCTCTCTTATGCTACATATGCAGATAGAGACACGAGCTCTGGGGGTACTGGTTAGTTCATATTGTTGTTCCACCTATAGGGTTGCAGACCCCTTCAGCTCCTAGGTACTTTCTCTAGCTCCTCCACTGGGGACGATGTGTTCCATCCACTGACTGTGAGCATCCCCTTCTGTGTTTGCCAGGCACTGGCATAGCCTCACAAGAGACCACAATATTAGGATTCCTTCAGCAACATCTTGCTGGCATGTGCAATAGTGTTTGAGTTTGGTGGCTGATGATGCGATGGATCCTCAGGTGGGGTAGTCTCTGGATAGTCCATCCTTTCATTTAGCTCCAAACTTTGTCTCTGTAACTCCTTTCATGGGTATTTTGTTCCCTATTCTAAGGAGGAATGAAGTATCCACATGTTGGTCTTCCCTCTTCTGGGTTTTCTTGTGTTTTGCAAATTGTATCTTGGGTATTCTAAGTTTCTGGGCTAATATCCACTTATCAGTGAGTGCATATCTAGTGACTTCTTTGGGATTGGGTTACCTCACTAAGGATGATATCCTCCAGATACATCCATTTGCCCAAGAATTTCATAAATTCATTGTTTTTAATAGCTGAGTAGTACTCCATTGTGTAAATGTACCACAGTTTCTGTATCCATTCCTCTATTGAGGGACATCTGGGATCTTTGCAGCTTCTGGCTATTATAAATAAGGCTGCTATGAACATAGAGGAGCATGTGTCCTTATTACCAGTTGGAACATCTTCTGGGTATATGCCCAGGAGAGGTGTTGCTGGATCTTCTGGTAGTAGTATGTCCAATTTTCTAAGGACCCACCAGACTGATTTCCAAAGTGGTTGTACAAGCTTGCAATCCCACCAGCAATGGAGGAGTGTTCCTCTTTCTCCACATCCTCGCCAGCACCTGTTGTCACCTGAATTTTTGATCTTAGCCATTCTGACTGGTGTGAGATGGAATCTCAAGGTTGTTTTGATTTGCATTTCCCTGATGATTAAGGATGTTGAACATTTTTTCCTGTGTTTCTCAGCCATTCGGTATTCCTCAGTTGAGAATTATTTGTTTAGCTCTGTACTCCATTTTTAATGTGGTTATTTGAATTTCTGGAGTCCAGCTTCTTGAGCCCTTTGTATATATTGGATAACAGCCCTCTATCAGATTTAGGATTGGTAAAAATCCTTTCCAAATCTGTTGGTGGCCTTTTTGTCTTGTTGATGGCCATCCTGCCGAAAACAATCTGCAGATTCAATGCAATGCCCATCAAAATTCCAACTCAATTCTTCACTGAGTTAGAAAGGGCAATTTGCAAATTCATCTGGAGTAATAAAAAACCTAGGATAGCAAAAACCATCCTTAACAATAAAAGAAACTCTGGTGGAATTGCTGTACTACAGAGCAATTGTGATAAAAACTGCATGGTACTGGTACAGCAATAGACCAGTCGATCAATGGAATAGAATTGAAGACCCAGAAATGAACCCACACTCCTATGGTCACTTGATCTTTGACAAGGGAGCTAAAGCCATCCAGTGGAAAAAATGACAGCATTTTCAACAAATGGTGCTGGCACAACTGGCGGTTATCATGTAGAAGAATGAAAATTGATCCATTCTTATCTCCTTGTACAAAGCTCAAGTTTAAGTGGATCAAAGACCTCCATATAAAACCAGAGACACTGAAACTTACAGAGAAGAAAGGGCACAGGGAAAAAATTAAACAGAACAGCAATGGCTTGTGCTGTAAAATCAAGAATTGACAAATGGGACCTCATAAAATTGCAAAGTTTCTGTAAGAAAACTTATTCTTAATGTCATTTTAAAAGTAGGTGCTCATGGTTGGCTACATCTGACATTTATCATTCACTTACAGGAATAGAGATATTTTGTCAAGTAATCAGAAAACAGAAGGCCTAGTTTTGATAAGTATCATCGCTGTCTGTTTGAGATGGATAGACAGATATACATATGTTCCATGAATACTTGTTATTTAATACACATTATATTATGGTAATTGGATGGAATATAGGTTCTAATGAACACTGTGAGAAAAATTACTCAACAATGTAAAACGAGTCTTATTGTTACTTCTCATTATTAAAGGAAATAAAACTCTTAATGTCTAAATGTATTTTATTATTTTCCTTTTCTAGCCATAGACTAATGGAGACATGGCACTCTTTCTGTGGAAATGCTGACTTACAGAGAATGAAAAACAAATCACCCAATAGTTACAAGTCAACTTTGAGCCCTGAATACAATTTCATAAAAATGTACACCGCTGTATATACACCACTGTATATAAAGAAGACATTATTTCCAACAAATTCTGTTTCAATCAAGTAAAAAAGACATAACTGAATATCTTTCCAGCTTGAATTTTGAACACTACATCAGAATAATTCATTAATAAATGTCAGCAAATCTTGTTCTATCTCATAATACTAAAGTCACCCTGAACTAATCATGAACATGCTTAACCTTGAGATCTTCTTTAAGCATTTGGTAAAATTATACAAATAAAAGTGCCTAGTGCTTTGATGTTTAAAGTAAACCCCATGAACAAACAGATCCTGAAGAAAGATTAGATGAATTTCATATTCAAAAAAAAATTGTCATTTACTATTAGTGTGATCTCAGAGAGGCTACCACAATTTTGGCTTTTAGTTTTCCTTATCTGTATTATTTACATGAAATCTAGTGAGATTAATCAAACTAAGTGATAATATTGATACATAGTTTCCAAATAGTACTTGTTCCTTATTAAAACAAATAATATGAAATTTCTCAATGAGCAGAATGGTTGGTCGACTCTGTCTTATTTTCTCTGGTATAATTTCAGGTATACACATTGCTCAGAACTTCATATACTATAACACAGAGCAGAAGAACCATTCATATTTCCATAATTGGATCCATTCCTCAAATATTTCCTGTTCTTTATTGTGCAATTTCTCCTTCCTCCTAGTCAATGATGAGTCCTTTAATTTTAGGGCTGACATTGTGTCATGACTGGTGATAAAAATTATGCTCTATTATAAGCATAAGATATTAGTGTGTTTTATTTTCAAAATGAAGATATTTGAAGAAATACTTCAAATGCTGATATAATTGAAGGAATAATTTCATTAATGCTTGTTAAATGGTTTATACTAGAGATAATTGAACATATTAACAGTATGTAGTTATATATAGTATATATAACATATATTATATATAATATACAACAATATACTGTTAATATGTTCATTTTTCTATATATTTCAACAAATACATATATTTTGGGTAGAAAATATGCAAGTAAGATATTTCTCATTATTAATTAAAACAAAGTTACACTCAAACACTCATGAATTAATGGGTAATCTTGGAATTTTATAATATGACAGCATCATTTGTAAGTTATTAGTTGAAAAAAATTATATGCTTCACTTTAAAAAATTCAGTACAAATGAAGATACAATGACAATGCTGAAGAATAGCAACATCCAGCATAAAACTATAGGAAGATACACTTTAGATTCCAAAGTACATTTGAGCATATGCAAGGTTCTTAGCATACTTTATCAATTTTAACCATATAAACACTCTTACCACATACATTGTACTTACCTGTTACATAAATAGGGAAATTCTAATGAGAAAATAGTTTCCTTTCCCCAGTTTTCTATTTTTAGTTCATAATTGTAAGCATGCTTTCTTACTTGAACAAACTTCCCTGTAGTCAATATAGAATATTATCAGAAATCCATGTAGTAAACTTTAGGCTGTGTGTGTTTGTGTGTGTGTGTGTGTGTGTGTGTGTGTGTGTGTGTGTGTGTGTGTGTGTGCATGTATGCATATGTCATTTATGTATGTGTGTATATACATATACATATATATGTATACTGAGACTACATTAAAATATTAAAGATAAACAAGGAGGAAAAGAGAGAGAAGAAGAAAGGAAGAAAAGAATAAAAGGGATGGAGGAGGTAAGGAAAAAATTTAGAAATAATCTAAGTTTGGTCTGAATTCCGAGTAGCAAAATGTGGCCTTTTCAGTATGAGACCAACAGCAAAGGACCTAAGGAAGGTGTACCAATGTCCCTGCCTTCTGCTCACATATAGAAAAGTTGTAAGGCATTCTTGCCTGGCTACTAGTCAGGGATCAATTTTGCTAGAGTAGATATATTCCTCACACAGCCAAAATGAATTAAAGAAGATTTATTTGAAATCATCAGGGCACAGGCAAAAACATTAAACTATATTTCTCTACATGCATACCTTGTGGTTTAGAGATGTTTATTGTTGCTTTGTGGGGAGAATATCAACAATTAGAGACAAATCTATTGCTGGAACAAACTACATTTAAATATAAATACTTTTCTGGGAACTCATCTGACGAAACATGATTTCACTTCAAAATATATTCAATATTTAGCAAGTAGACATTCACTATTATTGAAATATCACTTACATGCAGTTACATGCACAAAGACACTCCCACAGTCAAGTTAGTGGAACATGAAGAAGGAAGAAGGCACATGGAGAAGGTTGTCCAAGAGGAAGACCTGAGCTTTAAGATAGTAAAGACCTACAAAATGTTACAGAATAGCAATTTTCGACTACTAGGCACACTATCTCCTTTAAGTTTGTAACTGTTCTCCTCTAAAGCTTTTCAGTAGTGCGCATGGTCCCTTTCTCCACAGTAGACGATTACCTTCCAAATGAGAAGCTGACCTCAAGTGTGTAGACCGTGAATGCATTTATCACATTGCTTTCCATTTATTCACGTGTAACTGTAGAGTTTTAAAACACAGATCAAAGGTTTACAGGTGCTTGAGTTGGAAAGTCAGAGGCCCAAGCCACTTTCATCTTAATTTACATAAATCGTGTCCAGATGTTTTCCATGTGAGGGACACTGGCAGAGATATGACCTACCTGTGGAAAGTCTTGTTTCCATTAATGAGAAATCTCAGGGGTGGTGGGCATGGCTCAAGCAGTAAAGCATTTACCTCACAAACAAGAAGATCTGAGTTCAGAACCACAGGGTGCACTAGAGATAAAGGGAGGGAGAGTCCTTGTGTGTGTGTGGGGAGAGCAGGAGGGGGGAAATGCGGGGGGGGGGGGGGGGGGGGAGGCAGGATTAGATATGGGAAGAGACAGGAAGAAGTACAGAGAGTCAGTAAATTGAAAGTAAATATGTAGCAGTGGGGGATGGGGAACTGGGAGTAGCAACTAGAAAGTCACAGATGCCAGGGAAGCAAGGGGTTCCCAGGAGCCAACAGGTATATTAGAGTTCAGAACCACTAACCCTGGTAGAGATAAAGGGAGGGAGAGTCCTAGAGCAGGAGGGGGGAAATGCGGGGGGGGGGGAGGAGGGGGAGGCAGGATTAGATATGGGAAGAGACAGGAAGAAGTACAGAGAGTCAGTAAATTGAAAGTAAATATGTAGCAGTGGGGGATGGGGAACTGGGAGTAGCAACTAGAAAGTCACAGATGCCAGGGAAGCAAGGGGTTCCCAGGAGCCAACAGGTATATTAGACAAGATACCCCCCAAAAAGGAGTGATACAACCTGTAGAGACCATCTCCAGTAAATGGGCACTGTTCCCAGCTAGGGATGGGGCCACCCATCTCAAAAATTTTAAGCCAGAATTGTTCCTATCTGAAGGAAATCCAGAGACAAAAATGGTACAGAGACTGAAGGAAAGGGCAACCAGAGACCACCTCACCTAGGGATTCATCCCACCTGCAGACACCAAACCCTGACACTATTACTGATGCCCAGAAGTGCTTGCTGACAGAAGCCTGGTATAGTTGTCCCCTGAGAGGCTCTGCGAGCACCTGACCAATACAGATGCAAATACTCACAGCAATCATTGGAATGAGTTAGGGGAAGGACTAAAGGAGCAGAAGGCAATTATAACCCCACAGAAAGAACAACCATATCAATTAACCAGACCCCCCCCAGAACTCCCAGGAACTAAACCACCAACCAAAGAGTGCACATGGAGGGACCCACGGCTACAGCTGCATATGTAGCAGAGAATAGACTTATTTGGCATCAGTGGGAGGGAAGGCCCTTGGTCCTGTGGAGGCTGGATACCCCAGCATAAGGGGGATGCTAGAGTAGTGAGGCAGGAATGGTGGTGTGCAGGTGCACAGTCACAGAGGCCAAAGGGAAGGGGCATGGGATGGAGGTTTTGTGGAGGGGGACAACACTTGAAATATAAATAAAATAAGCAATTAAAAAAAAAGCTGGTTGCATAGGTATACACCTGAAACCCCAGGGCTCAGGAGATGAAGATAGGCCAATAACTGGACGTCACGTCATGGTCCAGCCAGCCAGCCATTGATGAGCTCCACTTCCCAAAGTGAATTGGTTTCTGTCTCTGTCTCTGTCTCTGTCTCTGTCTCTGTCTCTGTCTCTGTCTCTGTCTCTCTCTCTCTCTCTCTCTCTCTCACACACACACACACACACACACACTAAATTCGAATGTCCCTTGTACACCATTTTTTTCCAAGTTTTCTCTATAAGAAAATAAAACAAAAAGTATATGTTAAATAAGATGGGGATGTGAAGGATTTAAAATATATTTTACAGGCACACTGTGAACTTCCTAGACTCTTGCTTCTTTTACATGTGTCCCTATAACTGTCCAGCCAGACTTCTGCATTCTGAAATCTTTTTATGTTGTTTTTGAGATCCAGGATATACAGCACTACACAGAGAGTATCTCAAACAACTTAAAAAAATGAAAAAGATTGTTCCATATTTAAGACACTGATTCCAGGGTACAACAGATACATTTCACAATCAGAATGCTGAGTTTTGGGTTGGCTTTATATTGCTCCTTCACCTGAAATTGATGCTGTAGATAATCAATATTGCAATTTTAAAAATTGCCATGTAGCACTTGTTTATAAGAGGGAATTGGGAGGAATAGCTGTAACACATGATTGCTAACATGTACTTTCCAATTTGTTCAAATTCTATTGGATGGATTTAATATCCCAGGATAATTAATATATTTTTATAACATATATGATTCAAGCTTTATATTTTCATACACATTTCAGACAGACATTAATTGTATAGAACAATTTATGCTATTGATGTTGACATGCTTGGACATTTCCACATGGCATTTGAAGTATTTATGACTGATAATCTTTACCTATAGATTATATTTATACTTATGTGTATTTTTAGTACCATTAATTTAATGTTAGTCTATGTAATTTACTACTTCTCAAAAAAGTTTTAATCACATTATATCATTAGACACTAACAAAGTTCATTGAGTTGACTTTCCAACTCAATGCTCCATATGCAATTAGGGGTTTTGTATTTTCTTAGCTTTTGACTGATGGTGGAATTTCCTTGAACTGGGAAGTCGTAATGTAGACGGCCAAACTGAAGTCCAGATGAAGTCAAACTGGCTCTCTGCAGTCTTTCTGTAGGTCTTGCAGCTTTTTTTAAGCCTACATTTTCATTTTTAAAAATAACAGTAAAAAGTTAATATTTCCACTCTTTCAAATATTATGTGGTTCTAAAGTACTTTCCACGCAAATATTTAAACGGAAAACGATGTTGATAGAACTGACTCTTCTTTCACTGAGTGTACACTCTGAGAAGCTTGAAACTGGTTGCCTGGTTTAATATACAGCTGCCACCTAGTGGCCATGGTACATGGGTCTTATGGATGACAGATGTTTTAGTCACAGGAGTATTTTTTTTAAAAAAATATTTTATTAGATATTTTCATTTACATTACAAATGCTATCCCAAATGTCCCCTATACCCTCCCCTCTCACCCTGCTCTCCTACCCACCCACTCCCACTTCTTAGCCCTGGCGTTCCCCTGTATGGGGTATATAAAGTTTGCAAGATCAAGGGGCCTCTCTTCCCAATGATGGCTGACTAGGCCATCTTCTGCTACATATGCAGCTAGAGACACACGCTCTGGGGGTACTGATTATTTCATATTGTTGTTTCACCTATAGGGTTGCAGACCCCTTCAGTTCCTTGGGTAATTTCTCTAGCTCCTCCATTGGGGTCTCTGTGTTCTATCCTATAGATGACTGTGGGCATC
>NC_034598.1:77349413-77358306 GCF_900095145.1 Mus pahari | reverse complement strand
CTATGAGATTCCCTGTTTTTTTTTATACACAAGACTAGATATAGAGGGAAAATAAAGGTTTAAAAAATCCTTAGATTCACATATATTTTAGAATTCTGTGCATTTTTTATCTGCTTACAATAACTGTCTATTTATGTTTTATCAAAAAGCATTCTCACAGTGAATCTGTTTAGTACCTTTTGACATATGTGGGCCACTAATTATGGTTTTCACTAACTGTACTTGTCTTCTTTCGAAGGTCCCATGAATGAAGAAAGTTAACAAGTTTGTGATTTAAATGTTTAAATATGAAATCCAAATTGTTACACTAAATAATATTTAATACCTTAATCCTAAGAAATGCAACCTGAAATATGTGTTTTTTCCTTGACCTGCTTTTAAAAGTGAGACATGTACTTGCTGCTCCTGGAACCAGAGCATCATTTAATTCATAAATGGTCTCAGCCATCAGTTAGAGCCATAGATTTCTGAGGGAAGAAACAATGGGCTTATTTGTTACTGGTCTGACAAACTGAGGGTAATTGACATTTTTATTACTTTCCTATTTTCAGCTCTTCGCAGCTGTTCAGATGGTGTTAGGAGAGCAAACATGCAGGCTGAGAATGAGCTCTGCCTTCGCTAAAGGTGGAGTGTCTGTGCATACAGCTTTGTTAGTAATGCATTCATGGGTAGTTCCGAGTCCCTGGAGGAAGAGCAGATACTATACTTCTATGAGCCTCATATTCCACTGTGTGGATATTCACTTCACTTTGCAAAACGTGCTGAGCTGTCAATAATTCTCTTCCTTCTAGAAAAGTACATAGGGCAAAAACTGGATCATTTATTTCTAGTGTAGAATCCTATAATGGTATCAGTGTTTATGGGAAAGAGAGAAACTAAAATAACTATATGAAGTGAATGGTAATTATTACCTAGTTCAGTTCTAACCAAGCGGCAAAATGACTTAGTCCAGTATGAACTAAATCCACTTCTGTATGATAGAAAAGCAGAGCAAAGGATAGACAGGTTACAGAGCACCTCTCTGGTATTCCAAAGCCTCTTCTCTTAGTATGGTCCTTGGAAGTGACACATTTTCACCATTAATAATAATAATAATAATAATAATAATAATAATAATAATGAGTTGTTAATGCAAAGATCAATTCTCAATTCCATAGTCTTGGTGACCTCTGACCATGGAATCATTATGAATGTGACCCACTTGGCAAATACTCACCACAACATTACTGCGTATAATGCATTAAAAAACGCATGTTGATGTAAAGTGCCTGGTTTAGAACTTTCAATAAACACTTTATTTCTATGTTCACTTTACCAGACACTTGGCCTAGGAGAAACTTTATACTACTGATATATTATGAGTTCACCAAAGAATAAAACTAGAAACTACTAAAAGATTTGGTCAAAACCATATGGAAGCCACTACTTGGTTGCTACTGCCATTAGTTCCATTCTAGATTGGAGAGGCTGTGGATTAAATGTTGCCGTCACTTCAGATTATTCAAGGATGCAATTTTCATTCAATATTTAAAGCCATTGGTTTTTCGTTGTGCTGCATATGGTAATGCTGCCTTTGAAAAGTGCTGAGCCTCAGCAAGTGAAGTCCAAAGGTTTTGTGATAAATTATTCATAGGAGGAGATATTTTGAAGAGAAAAAAGTCAGAGGGCCAAATTGTCCTGGCACATCATTAGAGAGGTTTCCTGGCCCCTTTTCCCTTTCTTCTAAGGTGAAAGTAGAGTGAACACTCTAGTTGTGCAGGCCTTAATTGCCTAAATTAAGAATCAGCCTTTGCTGACGAAAGTGGATAATTACTGACCACCAGAAGAAAGAAATCTAAGGGCTGCCACATGTAGTCATTGCTGGAAAAAACAAGTTCCAACATTAAAATCACGTATGATTATAAGGAGGCCAGGAAAAAGTAGCATGAATGTGAAGAAATGTCAAAGTGTTTGAATGAAAAAGCTTGGCCTGTGGAAAGAATCAGTGGGAAGAATCAAAATTTAAAAACACAGATTCAACTTAGAAAATAACTTAGGAATAACAATGAATAATACCCCTTTCTTCCTAGTTCTATCAGGTCACCAATCAGACCAGACATAAGGATAAGACCAGAGACAGAGATTTAACTTATGGCAGACCTTGAAACTGTTCTTCAAAGTAGCATTTAGTCAATGGCATATCTATATTCTGTCTTAAACATCTTACCTTGAGTCTTGCTACTAATAATATAGATTTAGATAAGGTTTCTATTCTCTCTCTCTCTCTCTCTCTCTCTCTCTCTCTCTCTCTCTCTCTCTCTCTCTCTCNCTTGAGTCTTGCTACTAATAATATAGATTTAGATAAGGTTTCTATTCTCTCTCTCTCTCTCTCTCTCTCTCTTTCTCTCTCTCTCTCTCTCTCTCTCTCTCTCTCTCTCTCTCTCTTGCACACACACTCAGAGGCATGTTCACATGTACACTACAAGAAAGAGAAAAGAGTGCATATGTATCCATATATTTAATATAGTATAATATAGTTATACAGAGCATATATATATATATAGTTATATAGTTATATAGTATATATAATTATGTAGTATATACAGAGTATATATATAGTTATAGTTATATAGCATATATAGTTATATAGCACATACAGAGTATATATATGTAGTTATATATTATATATAGCATTTTGTATATGTATGTACATACACATATACACATATCTCCATATTAAATGATAGGCATTACTTTATAATTTATGAGTCTAGCTATAGATTATGTCCAGAACATTTTACCACTAATTATATGAACAAAAATTGCTCAGAATGATGGCTAAACAGTACCATAGAAATGGTTGAATTAATAAACATAGGCTGTGCCATGAGCTTACCATTTAGTAAGGAAGATCTTTGAGTAGAATGAGGTTCCTTTACAGTATGGGGTGTGACCTAATGAGAGCAAGCATGCCTTGTGTCCTACTCTTTTCAATAAGCCTTATACCTATGTTCTCTTTAGACCTTTGTCTACTCCTAATTCTTTTTTAATAATATAATAAATGTAGATACATTTACTAACTACCCATCAGAAGATATTTGCAGGAATTTTGTAAACACAAAAGTAGAGAAAACCCAAATCATATATTTATTAAAATGTTTAAAAACAAGACTAAAGACCTTAGAAACATCAACCTACAAAATAATAAGAAAAGACGCTGCTGTGTCTGGCTCTGAGATTTTCATATAATAACTCATGTCTTCTGGGAGCATCCAGGATATTCTGGTTAAACTCTTGTACACAATGTATTTTATTGTATTAAGACCAAGTCAATTTCTGTCAAGTTTCTTATATATACTCACTTTAGGCCAAGCGATCCTTATCTTCTCCTCCTAGTTCCACACACTCTCTCTCTTATACCTTTACCATAGATAATTCTCCTCCTTTCTCATGTCTCCGTGTTCCAATAGTGTCCCTAATTATTTTCCCCTTGGGTTAAAAGATCCTAGATTCCATACCACTTCTTTATCCAAGCTCTTCATTTTTTTTCCAACTCCCAGTGTTCCATTGTTGGGTTTAGTTTTTAAAGACATCTCTACCACCTTTTCCAGGTAGCTGAGCTCGCACTCCCAGTCCCTCCTGGCTTAGTTCTGGTTCAGCTGCCACCAGCACTGACCTAGCTTGCCAATGAGCTGCTACCCTGCCCTGTCCTCTCCCTGACTTCTTTTGTTCCAACTCCCCAACTCCCACCCCCACACCTGTGCAGCTCCACCAACACTGACCCAGCTTCATTTTCCTAACTGCCTTTGCTCCCAGAGGGGTCTCATTACCAGCCCTGCCTGAGACCTTTGAACTTGCAGATAAATACACACACACACACACACACACACACACACACACACACACTCGGCTTTATTACTTTAGAATTTACCTGGCTAACTCAATTGCTGGGCACAGAATCTCCTCCCCTACACACACCAGCTAGCACCCCCACCAACCTCCTCAGCTCCTGCCTATGGAGGAGGCTGCAGGTTCTAGATCCCCAAGATCTTACATGATTGTAGCATGCTTCTCCTTCTAAAACTTGCCTAGAAAAACCCCTTCTCTTTCACTGCATCCACTTCTCCTATTGGGACCTGGAAGTCCCACCTGGTTCCCAGCCTCCTTTATTGACCAAATCAAGAACCAATTAGGGAACCAGAACTTAGCATCAACACTCTCCATACCCTCCACTTCTCTACATTCATTTTGCTGAATTTTACCAACTACTCCTTCTTAATGAATAACTCTATACCCATGGTGGCTCATTTCTAGTTTCCTGGCTTCAAATACACCACTTAAAATTACTAAAGATTTGGAAATATGATTCACATATGAGAAAGACCATGATCAGTTTGTAGTTAGGAACCTGGGTGATCTCAGTATAATGTGTTTTTTTTGTTTGTTTGTTTGTTTTTTTGAGAGCCATCATTTTTTCTGAATTCCATGTTTCCTTACATCCAAGTAATATACCATCTTCTACGGGTGCATTTTTCTTATCTATTCATTCGCTGATAGATATGTAGGTTGACTTCACTTCTTCCCTGTTGTGAGCTGAGTCACAATTAGCAGGAAAGTGGAGCTATCTCTGTAGTAGGTGTATTAGTTAGGGTTTCATTGCTATGAGGAGTCACCATGACCAAAGAAACTCTTATAAAGGACAACAGTAACTTGAGGCTGGCTTACAGTTTCAGAGGTTCAGTCCATTACCATAATGGCAGGAACATGACAAAAGGCAGGCAGATATAGGGGCTGGAGAGCTGGGAGTTAGTTCTACATCTTAATCCTAAGGCAGCCAGAAGGAGACTGGTTTCCACAGGCAGCCTTGAGGAGTCTCTCTCTCTCTCTTCTGTATTTGGCAGAACTTGAGCACTTGGAACCCTCAAAGCCCACCTACACATTGATACGTGCCCTATAACAAGGCCACACCTATTCCAACAAGGCCACACCTCCTAATAGTACTACTTCCCATGGGCCAAGCATATTCAAACTACCACAGTGGGTTAGAAAATCCCCTGGTATATGCCCAGGGGTGGTAGAGCTGTGTTGTATACACTATTATTCTTGAACTACTAAAAACTCACAATCCAAGGATGGTGAAGATGGCTCATTCCATAAAGTGCTTATGGCACAAACGCAAGAAACCTGAGCTCAGATTCCCAGGACCTATATAAAAAGCCACACATGGTGTGTGTTCATAACCCTGTGGCTGAGCATACAAGGATAGGTGGATGTTTAGAGCTCCCTGGCCAGCTAGTCTTTGCTAAATTAGTGAACTCTAGATATTCAATAAGATATTCTGTGTCAAAGACTATCTTGGTGAGCAATTGAGACAGATATCCAAATCAGAAAACCTGGCATCCACATTCACATACTACACTCACATGTACATGTGCATACAGTTGAACATGCATACATACATATATAACACACACAAATTTACAATCACAGAATTGACAAAAAATCTCTTACCTATAAGTCATATGATTTTAATGAAGAATTATCTTTAGGATTTTGTAGAAAGAGTCAACTTCTAAGGTTAGCAACTTACCCAAATATGGCATTCAATTTTGATCTAGCCAGGTATCATTTAAACTTTCCCAATGTTTTGTTAATTTCTTTCAAAATATTTTACCGGAAGAGTCATGCTAATGTTAGTATATGAGTATGTTTAATATGCTTTCAGAAATTTCTTAACTGTCTAAAACAGTCATCAAAAAAGCACTAGAAACAAAAATCAAAGCTATATAGCCTGATTTTAACATTTAAGTAAATTATGTTGCATTTTACTTGATATTGTTTGGAAGCCTAGAGAAAACCATCCTAGACACTGTGAGCTTAAGGAGGAGATAACTTCAAGCTTTCATTTACTCAGATTTCTTTTTCTTAAAAACAAGATGAAAAACAAACAAACAAATAAACAAACAAAACAAAACCCAACCACATTACCACCTTCAGACCTTTTTGGGTACTAGTAAAGCTCTTTGTTGCTGTTAAATCACAAAAATTTCCCCAGATAAGTTTTAGTCTTGTACCAATATATATCTCCTTTCTAAAAAATATCTACTTTTATCACTATATTGATATGGAGGAGTGAATGGGTAGTCCACTTCTAACGTGTAAACAAAAGCTATACTCAAGCCTAATGTGAGGAATAGAAATAAAATGATGTAAACATAATCTTTCCAGACCCCATTGGTGTTGCTCTCTAGATGAACTCCCTGTCTGGAATGTGGTAATCATTTTTTCTTCTTCTTCTTCTTCTTCTTCTTCTTCTTCTTCTTCTTCTTCTTCTTCTTCTTCTTCTTCTTCTTCTTCTTCTTCTTCTTCTTCTTCTTCTTCTTCTTCTTCTTCTTCTTCTTCTTCTTCTTCTTCTTCTTCTTCTTCTTCTTCTTCTTCTTCTTCTTCTTCTTCTTCTTCTTCTTCTTCTTCTTCTTCTTCTTCTTCTTCTTCTTCTTCTTCTTCTTCTTCTTCTTCTTCTTCTTTAACATCTGTCATTGGAATTTAGCAGCAAGGTGGCGCATGGAGGATGTGACGCTGGCTCTGTCAGCTTCCGCTAGATGGCGATGTTTTCTAAGAAGCTACAGTCGCATTTTGGTTTTTTTTTTTTTTTTAATCGAGTTGGTATTAGCACATAAACCTTACACTAACTACTGCTTTATATCTTTGTGTGTGTGTGTGGGGGGTGTGTGTGGTCTCTGTGTGTACAAATTTTGAGACACATTATGAACATGATTTTAAAGTCTTCTTTCCATTTTCTGAAACCATAAAAAATGTATTTGATTTACCTTAGAACTCCAAATATACATATAAAAAAAGATCTGTCAATAGGATATACTCTGAGATTTTTGTTAATTGTGGAAAAGGCTGTGAAATTTTATACTTGGATGTTAGTTTCTGGGCTAAATGCCCAACGATCTTTTTTTTAAGCCCTGCAGTGATTAATACGTTTTTTTAGATTTAATGTGGATTTTTCTTGTTGGCCTCTCACCCTTCAAAAGTATTTTATTACATTATTTGTGCGTGCGTGTGTGTGTGCGTGTGTGTGTGTTTGTGTGTGTTTGCGTGTGTGTCTGTGTATGTGTGTATGTGTGTGTGTGTGTGTGTGTGTGTGTGTGTATGTATGAGAGGGAAGGGGGTGGCTTGTACATGTAGGTCAGAACACAATCTGTAGGAGTATGTTCTTTCTTCACCCACGTGGGTTTAAGGGATCAGAACTGGGGTCATCTTATCAGCCACCACATTTACCTTCTGAGCCAACTCACCAGGTCCTCTAGTGTTCCTCTGTGACTCTTCTTTCACGTGCTCAATGTTCTGATTGAGTAAGGGGAGACCCTGATGTATGCTTAGTTAGGCTTTTCTATATTGAAAGGAAGAGACAACAGTAAATAAAACAGCCAAGCCACTTGGAAGTAGAGGTGAAGCAGAATAAAAACCTGCATAGAATTCACAAAAAGAAAACATTTCTTTCCTTTTCATCCTCTTCTCCCTTCAAGGGCCCATATCTTTGATGTTCATTGCTCTCCCCCTGTCTCTCTCCCCACTTTGCTCTGTAAATTCTCCATTTCTCTTTGTCATGTTTTGAACTTCCCACTGCTCTACATAAGTCAGTCAGGTTCAAGAGACATAGAGGTGGCTGAGAGAATGCATGGCTGAGACTTTCTCCCCTAGACCTAGTACAGAGTGCTTTGATGCATCCTATAATCCTCTTAAAAGGGGGTGGGAGGAATCTGAATGAAAGCATCAGCATTATCAGAGTCATTTGCAAGGAAACTGAATGTGCATTAAGTTCCAAGCTTCTAGGAAACAAGGAGTACAAATCCCACTTCCTAAGCGAACCATAAAAGAAACCAAGGTCTTACATCCCAGTTAAAAAGCTGGTAACCGGAAATGGAGTGCCAAGAGCTATTTCCTTTGTTGCTGAAAACTCACTAGGTTTTTGCTGTAACCAGCTTCACAGCATGAAAAGACAGCCCGATTGTGATAACCTGTGTCTGTAATCTCAGCTCTAGAGTGGTAGAAACAGGAAAGTCCAAAGTTCAAGGCCCTTGTCTGCCACCCAGTGAACTCTAGGCTATTCTGGAGTGAAGATGAAGGTTCTATCTAAAAGTCCTAAATAGTAAAACAAAAGCAGAATACACTAAAACGTGCCCCGAGCACATCACTGGCACACTGTGGTTCCTTCTGCCTAGTTGGATCTTGGAGTTTCCTCCGCATTCAACGTAAGAGGCTGCTTCAGATTCAAAGTGAAGTTTCTTGAAAAGAATTTACTGTACCAACTTATACGAACCTTGCAGTGTTTCCGTCTGGTACCCTCAGCAGGGAGGGGCCTTTGCCAGGAAAGAGAGTTATCATCAGGTTCAAGGCAATCATGAAAACTTCGGCCTAGTTCCATTTGGAATCTTGATGGGACACCCTCCCCGTCTCTCACAAATGCTACCTTGGCAACTGCACAGAATGTAAAGTTCCTCAGCCCCCGCAACCTCAAGGAAGTCATCCATCCTCTCTATTCTCCCTGATGTGCTGCCTCACTGCTCACTGGCACCACCGTTCCTAGTTCTTCTCTGTGAGGGATGAATCCTTCATATCAGGGTCCAGACCCAGTGTTCTTTGTAAAAGAACAGGGGAGAAAGCTTTTCATTTCTTCTGTAATTGATCTCTTAAATTAATACATAGACACACAGACACACAGGAACGCGCGCGCGCGCGCACACACACACACACACACACACACACACACACACACGAACGCACACACACACACACACACACATGCACAGACACACATGGATTTTAACAGGGAATGCTATGATATTCGAAAACACAGGCAGGCAAATGCAAAGGCCTCAAAATGCCTGTGTTTGGCCCACAACTC
>NC_034598.1:77347590-77349143 GCF_900095145.1 Mus pahari | reverse complement strand
GAGAGAGAGAGAGAGAGAGAGAGAGGAGAGAGAGAGAGTTTATGTCCAGGCAGTCAGTGAATGTTGGAGTAGCCTTTGTTCGGGGCCTGAGGAGGCAGTGGCTCTGGGAAGTGGACTTAAGAAGGCACAGGATTGGGAAAGCTTCGATGTCCTAGCATATTCTCTAGGGCTTTACCAGATGCCACTTTCAACACAAATTAAAAGGTAAGATTGTCAGGCATTTCAAGAGAAGGTTCACAGAGCATGAATCTGCAGGTTCACAGTTCTGTTTATGAGAACAACGAGGCTGCGTTTAGGGGAGACAAGTTTAAGGGGGTCGAGAGAAGTTATAAGCTAGGGCGGCCCCTTTCAAGATGCTTCCCTGGCACTTGCTGCCCCCGCTCTGCCCAGCTTTCTGTCTTCCTTGATAATATGCTCCTCTGAAAATCTTGCCAGCCTTGGAAGATTCCCAAGTATGCAGTGTGTGCTGTTATGCTCATGAGAACAATACTCCCCCCCCACACACACACACTGAATAAGCTGTATTCCATGCTGGGTCCTTGTGGTTCTAGCCCATTGATCTTTAACTCTAATCAATAATTCAGTGATCATATGATGAGTCTTCCTGGAACAAGGATCTTTTACATCCATGGTTCTCAACTTCCCTAATTTTGTGACCTTTTAGTACAGTTCCACAGGTTGTCCTGGCCTCCAACCATAAAGATATTTTTGTTGGACTCCTGAGAGCCTCCTCCATGTCACATCTCTGGAACTTCCTAAAGATGCCCCTAGTCCCTACCCTCATGCAGGATGCTAACAGTGTGGCCATGGAACCTGAAAAGCCCCACCCCCTCCTGCAGCCAGGCAGGATCTCCAGTGGAGGGATAAAGGATACCAACCAACACACAAAACTTTGACCCAAAATTTGTCCTATCGAAAAGAAATGAAGGAACAGGAATGATGAATGGCCAACCAATAACCAGCTCAACTTGAAATCCATCCCATGGATAAGCACCACTCCATGACATCGTTTTTGATACTCTGTTATGCTTGTAAACAGGAAATTAGCCAAACTATCCTCTGGACAGGATCCGCCTATAGCCTGTGCCTGGATTACTTGCCACCTGATCCCACCTGTCCTTGGGGGTTGGGGCTGAGATGGCACAGAGTCAATGACACAAACTCTCGGAACAGGTGAGAAACATCTCAGCATTTTTATTCCTTTAGAAGATTAAGTTGCCACACATCATATCTGGTTTCATATACATCACAGTTTTCCAGTCTTGTAGTTGTTTCTTCTGTTTCCAATAGTATTATTGTGACCCAAAATTCTTTTTCTTTTTATTTTTTTTATTATTTTCTTTATTTACATTTCAAATGCTATCCTGAAAGTTCCCTATACCCCACCTCCACCCCTGCTCCCCTACCCACCCACTCCCACTGGGCCTTCCCTTGTGCTGGGTCATATAAAGTTTTCAAGACCAAGGGGCCTCTCTTCCCAGTGATGGCCGATTAGGCCATCTTCTGCTACATATGCAGCTAGAGACACAAGCTCAGGGGGTACTGGTTAGTTC